>NC_142311.1:35557500-35857500 GCF_054855325.1 Carica papaya
AGTCCTAAACGTCTCGATCAAATATTTACATCTCTTGAATTAGATTGTTTCAAATTGAAATTGGTTTTTTTTTTCCTTCAAGCATTGCACCGAGAATCATAAAAAAATAAAAAAAAGGTACGACTCGAAAATGACTAAAGTAACATTTGACTAAATTATCAACACATACAATAGGGAGAATTAAATTTCGGAACCTTCGAGCGGGAAAACATTAGTCTAACTTTTTTACCGAACATACTTCAAGATAACAATCATTAAGTTATGCTCCTTTTATTTTTTTTACTTTTTACTACACTTAAGTTAAAAGTCTCGTTATGAGAAATTTTATTTGTTATTACTTTTTATTATGATACTCTCGTTACCTTACTATTATTTTTACGTAAAATACTCTTGAATTGAAATTGATTTTATTTAGTAACTTTATCAATACACTCGTTAAGCTTATGACATGTATCGTAATTAGAGTTACTTCGTTATGAAGAGTCCTAAACGTCTCGATCAAATATTTACATCTCTTGAATTAGATTGTTTCAAATTGAAATTAGTTTTTTTTTTTCCTTCAAGCATTGCACCGAGAATCATAAAAAAATAAAAAAAAGGTACGACTCGAAAATGACTAAAGTAACATTTGACTAAATTATCAACACATACAATAGGGAGAATTAAATTTCGGAACCTTCGAGCGGGAAAACATTAGTCTAACTCTTTTACCGAACATACTACTTCCTAAATTTCTTATCCGACTAGATGAAATTCAATCCACAATTACCCAAAATGATGCAACCCCCAATTAATTGGCTAAAGTTTCCAAACTATTTCACAATTCAAGTATTGAGATTTAATTACCGACGAACTAATAATAGTGTTTTGAAATTCAATTAAGCCCTCATTAGTAGCCAAAACGTGCCAAGATTTGAATTAATTAATCAGTTAATTAATTAATTAATTAATTAATAATTTGGAATAAGCTGGGATTGGAAATTTCTGCAGTCCAACAAAATTGAATTATGTCACGTGGGAAAAGTCAGACAACATAAATATGAAACTAAATACAACTTCAATGCTCTTCATCAATTTCAATGCCTCAATTTCAAACCCTTCGTATTTAAATTTTTGAATTTTCTTGCCGGCTTTTTAATATTTTATTTTAATTTATTAATTAATTAATTAATTTTTTTAAAAAAGGGAAGAATTACAATGGCTTTAAATTGAACTACGTTGGCAGACGCAGGCAAGAGGACATTAGAAAGCACAAAAACCAGGTCGAATCCAAAACGGTACGTTTTGACCGTACTTGGAATCCAACCAGAAGCTTTCCCCCAAATTTACTGACCGTTAATAAAGCAGATTTAGATTCAGTTCTCTACAATTAATCAATTCGCGTGGGCCCCACCCTACTCGCTTGATCCTCTACTCCCGATTCGGTGTGCACGGGCGTACGCTATAATCCTGAGAGAAAGTGGGATCCGCCATCAACGTCCGCACAATTCAAGTTGACGCCACTTCATCAAAGGCTGTACGCGTGGCCCCACCGTATCCATTCGATCAAAATTCCCCACCTTCCACCTCCATTTGCAGTTCCAATTGGGGAACATCACCCACCATCGGACCTATAATAATAATAATAGAAAACTAATAATTTCTCTCTTTTAATTTATATATATTTAAAAATTAATTTTACTTAAATATATATATAATATTATTAATAAATACGTATAGTGGCCAAAAAAAAAAAAGGGAGAAAGACAAAATAATAATAGAGTAGTTAAAAAATTAGTGGGAGTACATTAATTATATTTTTATATAAAATTATTATAATAAACAAACATTATATATATATGTTTTATTTTTTTAATTATTTATCTTATCCATAAATAGATACTAATATCTATAGAACATTTTTATTATATTTACATATATATTATTTATCTTAATTTTAAATTATTTTTCACAATATTAATTTATTTATATTCTTAAAAAGTTACACAATAAATATATAAGAAAATTATTAATATTTTCTTAAAATTAAATGTAAATTTAATTTCTATAGATTCCAAAAGTCAATTTTATTTTTTCATGAATAAAAAAATTTCTAACTCATAATGACTATCCCATTAAAAAAAAATCAAAATTAAAATTTATTATAATTTTTATTTAAATGTAATCATTTAATTAATACATTAATAATAAATTAAATTCTGAATTTTGTTTTTATTGGGCGACGAGAGCTTTTAAGACATCAGTACCTAACATTTTGGCGTTGGCTGCTATGCCACCGGCACCAGCTTTGTAACAGTCAAAATTCGTTTATGACAATTTAAAGACTGTTCGAAACGACGCTGTTTTGTCATTTGCAGACGGCAGAAGTCTGACCGGAGAAGACGATAAGAACATACATAGTAAAAACTGCTCACTCGACTGAAATTGTCAGAATGGAAAATTTACAATCGGAAGAAATTGAAAGGAAAAAAAAAAAAAAAATGGGTGTGTAATAGGACGTCAGTATACAAACCAGTAAATAAATACCTTCCTTACTTCCCTCTGTTATTTTTTTGCTTTAATTTTAGTAAATAAATAATTTAGAACTGTATGAACCATTCAAAGAAGAAGAAGGAAAAATAATATCCCAAGCTGGATGAGAGGGAAGGGCAAAATCGTATCATCGAAGTATGTAATTAGTGCAATCCTTACAGGTGATCGAATGTCAACGGTCGCCGCATTCAACGGTTGTGATTGACTCTCCCTAAATCCACCAGTTTCCTTGACCTGTTCGCGCAAAACGACGCCGCCGTCGAAAGGTGAGGTTTAATCGGACCCGACCTAACCTCTCCGAACGCCATGTCCGCCGGCATGCCACTTTTGCCCCAGTGACGGCTCGGGCTCGCTCTTACCAGCGGACTCAAGCAGAAGGTCAGCCCGGACGCGTTTTTCCCGTGTCCCTGCCGTGTACGTCTCACGGCAGACGGTCCCGACGCCGGTGTTCTCCTCCACTTCCCCGGGGACGCCTCTGCCGAAGACAAACACTCGCAATCCTCCGTGTCCGGCCCCCTCGCTGGTGACATTCCACGATCCATTATCCGGCAAGTTTTCCTATCTCCGGGGATTGCATCTTCTATGTACATCACCGGCTGCTTCTTCCGGCGCACGGAAAAGATAGTCGAGAACCATGAGGAGGGAGAGGAGGAGGATGCGTCGCACGAATAGCGATGACAAACCCCAGGATCCGACGATTTGAGATCGGGACTTAACTTGTCGGATCTGGACCTAAACAGGTTTGACAAGAGAGAAAACCTGGTCGTCTTCTTCCTGTGAGATCGTGAGGCGGTGAAATCGGTGGTGGTGTTGACGCTACCATAAGTGGGACCCACCTGAGGAGTACTGTAGAAAAGAGGATGGTGGTGCCAGGTGTGACTGTCGTCAGATTTACGGCGGGTTACATAAGGGGAAACAGAGCGAGGGAAAACGAGAGGGGGAGGGCGATGATCGTCATAACCAGCAGCGCATGAGTGGGAGTGATGGAGGTGGGTCTGAGCCTGAGCCTGAGCCTGAGCCTGAACCTGAGCTTGAGCCTGAGCCTGAGCCTGAGCCTGGGCGGCGATTAGAGCTAGAAGACGGTGGCGGAGACAAGAACCGCAGACCCCGACGCCGCTACTGAGGTCGGTGGGATGTTTCTTACACCTCATCTAATGAGTTAGATTAGTACGGTTGTGGGGATACAAATTGAGGTTGATTTACGTGGTGGGCTTGTCTCGCAGCATTCGTTACAGTGGTGGGCGTTAATGCCGCAAGACGAAGAGATCTGGCGAGGAAACCAAAGAGGAAAGAGTTTGTCTCGTAGCGGAAGAATGAAATTTAAGGGCGTGTTTGGCAGTCTAAACTTTTCATGTACCAGACTCTCCGGGACGACGACCGCACCTCAGCATAAACCTGCTTCCTCTATTGTTTACTCCGAGTGCTACTACCACTGCTTTTATCATCCTCCGAACCCTCGCCCTTATTTTTACGTTTGTGTTTGTGTTCAGACGAAATTATGGTATCATCACTGTTTTGTCACCGTATGAATTATGACAGACGCCCTCATATTACGACACGTGTATTCCTGCCATCACTCCGTAACCAAACCATATTTAGCTGTATTCTTTGGCTCATCCAATTTCTTTCGCGCTTCTCCAAATTTCAGCGTTGACCTCCCTAATCTCTCAGTTGGTTTGTATATTAATGATTAATTTTTCTACCTTATCCGGTAAATGTTTTAATTTTTCCTTCATGGGTTTAATTTTTTTTTTCTTTTCTTTTAAGGAAAAAAAATTAATTTTGAATTTTTAAATAATATTTAATTTAAATATTAATATTAATTATTAATATATAAATATACACCATGTTTAAATAAATTTTAGTGATAATAATTAGATGACAATAAAATAAGATGAAGATGATAAAAATTTTTTATATTTGAATGATAGGATGATATAATTATATTTTTAGTTAAATTATTAATTTATCATAAAAATAATTATTATAAATTAAATTTTTATATTTAATAAAATAAATAATAAATTATAAATATAAAAATAAAATTAAATATATTATATGAGAGTACTAATTCGATAATTTTAAAATTTATTTTAAATTTATTATTTAAATACCGTTTATTATTATTAAAAAATTAAATAAATATAATTTTTTTATATTTTAAAATATTATATATTAAAATTTTATCATTTATTACGGTTTAACCAGAGTTATTGTAACAAAGCAAATTAGGTAGAAATTAAGTGTATCGTACACGGGCATCATTAGAATTTAAGAAGGTTGGAACCGGCGTCAACATGGCACGACTTTTTCAAGGCGCGTGTGACAGGCAGAGGGAGACCGAGCTCATCCGGGCAGCATTTAGTTTGTGAGGAGCCTCCTCCATCACACGTCTGCTTGGCAGCTTCTAAAGATTGCACGCGCAGTTGCGATGCGTGGGGGGAAGTACAGGATAGGAGTAGGGGACTCCACGCGGCTGGCTGAGGAGTCAATCAGGAGAGTGGACTGGGCCTTTGGGATGGGTTTTGATCCGGTGCGGTCGAGACTACCCTCGTAATTTTTTTATTTTTGTCAATTATAATTATTTTCTTTCATTAGTTGAGGAGTGAAATCCATCACTTTTGATATAAAATAAGTGAAAACTAAATCTTAGTGTTATTGGTGGATTAAGGTTAAAATTCTCAAAATTATACTCAAAAGTCAAATGACATACATAACACTTTTTCGTGATGTTGCATTTATATGATCTTTTTGTTTATAAATAAAACTATAATTAATTATATTATACTTACAGTCTTCAACATAATATATTTTATCATACAAAATAAATAAAATTTTAGACCGTGAACGATATCTAATAAATCTATCACAATTTTTATATGATATAAAAAGTTAAGAAATTTTCGTACCCTATTATTATATAAATTTATTTTTCAACATATTTTACACAGAATTGATCTAATTGATAATAGAAAAATACGAAATTATTTTCTTTTAATATAAAATATTAGACCGTGAACGATATATAATAAATCTATCACAATTTTTATATGATATAAACAATTAAAATTTTTTATAATTTATTATTATATAAATTCATTTTTCGATATATTTTATACAGAATTAATATAACTGATAATATAAAAATATGAAATTATTTTCTTTCACGATAAAATATTAGACCGTGAACGATATATAATAAATTCATCACAATTTTTATATGATATAAAAAATTAAGAAATTTTCGTACATTATTATTATATAAATTTATTTTTCGATATATTTTATACAAAATTGATCTAATTAATAATAAAAAAATATGAAATTATTTTCTTTCAATATAAAATATTAGACTTTAAGGATATCTAATAAATTCATCACGATTTTTATATAATATAAAAAGTTAAATAATTTTCATACCTTATCATTATATAAATTTATTTTTCGATATATTTTATACAGAATTGATCTAATTGATAATAAAAAATACGAAATTATTTTTCTTTCAAGATAAACTACAAATAATTTCTACATCTAATAATTTATATACTTTATGGTTATTTTGATTTTGACATACGAAGCGTATTAATCTTATAGTATCGAAGCATGATGTTTCGTAAATAAATCAAATATATTAAAATTAAATATTTTTATCTTAAAGTCTATTAATAAGTTGACTTACATGAATGCATAAAATAAATTTCTATTTTTATTTTGTTCTTCAAAAATCTAATTAATATATTGACCTATGGCTCAACTTATTCAAAAGCACTATGAAGAAATTGGCACTTTCTAAAGCATCATTTTTTTTTTAATGTTTAAGAGTATTAAATATTTTGATATAATAAAATATAAATAAAAGTTAACTCAAAGTCTTAGTATACTTATTATTCTTAATTTATTTTAAATTAAATGAAATAAGTTGGACTAGCGTTTTATTTATTATTGTAATAAAATATACAGGGTAATTGTCTCAATTCAAATTCAACGAATAAATATTATAATAATTATTAAAATAAGAATAATTTTTTTAAAATACATATAACTGTTAAAATATAAAACATATTACCATCGAGATAGTTGTCTCGTATATTTTTATCACAGATACTCCCTTAATTTAAAATTTATATTTTAAATAATATATGATATTTACTTAGCGTATTTTACTCGACATCTAAAATAATTAATAATTTTATTTTACGAATAGCTTAAATTGCAACAATTTTTACAATATATAAAGCTGATAAAAATATATTTAACATGCAAAACTCGTACAATAAAATACTGTTGGGTCATTCATAAGGAATTACTCACCTTAGTATTTAATTTAAAAAATTTAAAGTAAAAAATTATTTTATAAATTTTTTTAAAATAAGATATGGGTAATGTAGTATAAAAAAATAGGCAATTTTTTTTTTTTTATAAATTTTAACATGCTTATATAATTTATGTAATATTTAAAATGTTATTTTTAAAAAATTAAAAAAATTAAGTATATTTATAACATATAAATATTGCATCACTATTATCTATATAAAAAATAAAATAAATTATAATATTAAAAAAAATACAATAGATAAGTTAAAATTTAAATTATTGAAGAATTGTCTTATTATGAATTAACGAAAGAGTTTTATTAAAAATAATTTATTTTAAAATTTAATTTAAAATATTTAAACAAATCAATTATATTATTATCCATACAACTTTCTTACAACCATTTAATTCAATTAATTGAAATTTTCTTTTTTGAAAAAATAGAAATTTCAATGCTATTGTTAGGCGCTCGATGATTCGATCGAAAGAGAAATCGAAAGAGAGTATGTAAGACGAGGGCAAAAAGGGAAAATAACGCAGGTTTGACCAGGACGACCAAATTTACGATACAAGAACAAGATCAGGAACCTCAACTGTATCAGGCAGCAAATTTATAGAATCAACTGTTCCTCCATTGACAGTCACTCTGTTCTAAGTTCGTACTGAGTGCCAATTTACTTACACCAGGGTTTCAAGCTTTCATCTGTTGAATCTGGTTCGATTTGATAATTTTGAGAAATGTCTAACTTTAATTATCAGATCAGAGCTTATTCGTCTCTGATCAGACGGCTCAAGCGGAGAACGGCGAATCCGGCGTTGCTTATACAGGCGAGGTCATTTACTACGACTGAGGGGCACCGACCGACCATTGTGCACAAGCGAAGTCTTGATATTCTTCACGATCCATGGTTCAACAAGGTTACTCTCTTCTTTATGGTTTTTTAATGCCTTTTCCATTTTTTCTTATTGCCATCGCTGTCAAATCTGTTGGTTGACTTATTCTTTCCAGTGGCGTACTTCTAGCAAGATGTGTATATATTTCTTTTATATCTCTGAGTTGTTAATTGGCAAGCATAATCTACTTTTAAACGTACGTTATTTTAAAAAGAAGGTTCGCAAAATCTGAAATGTAAGATAACACTTTGGACGAATGAACTATTCCTGTAATTCATATGAAAATTCACGTTTGAATATGTTTGGAACAAATATACTGTAATTGTGATACTCAAATTGATTCTTGTGTTTGGAACATATGAATTTCATCTTGAAATTTATCTGGACAGTCAAGCTTAATTTAATTATTAGATGGTGAAAGTTTCCTGCAAGAATGATAAACATTGACTTTCTAGAGAATTTAAATAGATTGTAAACAATATAATTTAAAATTTTACTAATTTCTGTAGAACTTAGAACATATTTTTTCAAGTTTCATTTGAAATTCTTGAGGAGTTAATTTTTAATAGTTTATAAGGGCTTTTCATTATCTGTAAATTTTCCAACAAATTTCGCAAATGAAATTCAGTAGTTGCAAAGAAAGCCTCAGTTCAATTAGATTGATAGAAATTTGAATACATTGTTTGATTTCCCTTGAACTTCTTTTGTTACGTAGTTATCATGTTCTTCCAGAGGACTTTTCATCCTTGCCTAGTAGAATGAAGTCTAGGTTTTCAAAACATATCCTATGTATTCTTTTTCTTCGAACGTTCTTTTTGTCTACTAACTTTGATTAGTAAAAAGAGAAAATTCTGGAACAATTTATTAGAATCTGAACCAACGGTTGTTGTTTGGTGTAAAAATCGAATCAGAGAAGATACAAGATGTTGCCTGAATGTTAGAGGCAAGTTTAACTTACATAAAAGTTAGAAGTAAAGCTTGCTTCCCAAAGGGACAGGCAAGAAATTTGTAGTTATCTTAATATATCTACATTTTTTATATTAATAAAACTGAATGTTTTGGACATACATGACGAGAAAAGAGAAACTTCTAGGAAGTATGCCTTTCTAAATCCCATGCAGTAAATCAAACTTCTTTGAGCATATTATATTATACTATCTGAACAACAGGGAACTGCATTTTCAATGACGGAGCGAGACCGTCTTGATCTCCGAGGACTTCTACCTCCAAATGTCATGTCTCCTGAACAGCAAATTGACCGGTTTAGTAAGTTTGCTTTACTTGCTGTCTCCCATTCTCCAATGGATTTTTTCTTACTTAACCAGATATTTAGCTTTATTATCTTTAGCTCTTCTTTCTTTTGTCTTTTGGTGGGATATGGGAAGATGTCCTAAAAAATTACTTCAAAAGCACATGACCCCTTGCATGCAGAAATAGTGTTCTTTCTCTTTGGGATTTTACATGGTACTTGTGTGACGAGAATATAATTCCTGTGTCGATCACAATTTACAAGACAATTTCAACAGTCAGTTATCCTAAATGCTGACGGAGATTGATCTATGTTAAACTTTCTATTTATTTTAAATAACATATGGGTAGAATGTTCACCATCCATGTAAATTCTCATATTCCAGCACTATCATCAATGTAATCCAGTAATTTAACAGTGGTTGACTTAAAGAGACTTGAAGAGCAAGCAAGAGACGGACCATCTGATCCAAATGCTCTGGCCAAGTGGCGTATACTTAACCGGTTGCATGACCGAAATGAGACAATGTATTATAAGGTGAGTTTTTTTTAGCTGTTAAGTTTGTGTATATACTTCCCTAGTTAGATATCTAGTAATGATTTTAGCTATACCAGATAAAGCATGTAAAATAAGCAATGGGGCATCCCACAGGTGTCATTCAGTTAGTGCAAAGCTTGTATTCAGTTTTGTTAAATATTTTTTGTTTCATGCACCAATTACTACCAGTATAAAGTAGAACGGGTTTTGTCCTGTGCTTAGTGGATGTAAAGTAAAATCTGGAAATTATGTATTTATTTTATCCATCTTCGCTTGTTATTGAGCTTTTAAATCTGCATTACTCTTCAAACAAAGAAACTACTAGCCCATTTGAACCATTAACTTTCCTTGCCATTGCCATGACATTGAAGCTGTCTATTTGTTGGAATTGCCATGAAGCTGATTTAAGTTGTTCACATAAAGAAATGCTCCTTATGTTGTTTTATTTGTTTTACGTTAATGTATATTTTTAAGAACTTCCATTAGAGATTAATGGTCCCTAATATTTGCATTTTAATGCATATTATTTCTGAATTTTACAGGTTTTAATCGAACACATTGCGGAATATGCACCTATAGTATATACTCCTACTGTAGGTCTTGTTTGCCAGAATTATAGTGGCTTGTTTAGGAGACCTAGGGGAATGTATTTCAGTGCTGCCGACCGTGGAGAAATGATGTCGATGGTTTATAATTGGCCGGCAGATCAGGTCTACTTCATTTTTCTACTACGCTGTGAATTTTTTATGCTTGAATTGGTGAACCAGTTCGTTTAATTGTTATCACAAGTCCCTCTCTACTGTTAGATCTAAGTTTTGCAGCTTGATGCAGATAAATGTTATCTAATATATTATGCATGACAAGTGCAGGTTGATATGATTGTTGTTACGGATGGAAGCAGGATTTTGGGACTTGGAGATCTAGGAGTTCAGGGAATTGGAATTGCCATTGGGAAGCTGGATTTATATGTTGCTGCAGCTGGAATAAATCCTCAAAGGGTATTTTATCCCTTCAAGAAATCATGTTTCTTGTGCAGACTTTGGATGTGTTTATGGATTCATTCACAAAAGTTTTTCTACTTGTGCTGTCAAATGTTTATTTTTGCGTTCCTTAAATTTTTATTATTTACTCCTTTATTTGCTAACACTTGAAAATTGATGCTTCAAGTATCAATTGAATATGCTGCTAAAACATGAAAAGCAGTCAATCAATTGAACAAATTTGACATTTAGTAATTGTAGCATTTGACCCATTCAACACTTCTTACAGATCTAGGCATCTGACATGCATAAGAAAGTATATGTGTGTAAAAGTAAGATGCATATGTACAAAAGTTGTTTCAGAGTTGTACGGCAAAAGAGTATAAAATGTGCATGCACAACATACCTCCTAATAAGTTTCTTTTTTGATTTAGGAAGCTGCACTGATCCTTGAGTTGTTCAATTAAGTGTGAGGTTTAGTCATCCCTGGTAGGGAAGAACCAAAAATTTGCAAAGTTTCTATTAAATTTCTTTCTTTACTTTGAGAAGTTGCATTTGTCTTTAGGTTGTTCAGAGTTCTTAGATGGGATAGACTGTTTAGAATTATGCCAAGCACCAAAAATCCAAAAAGTTTACCTAGGGAATATTCATTTTGGGACATTCTCAGTTTCCTTTGTTTTCTCCATTCTTTTCCTTATCATCTTTGCATCACTTTTGGATGAATGCAACATCAGAATTTTGGATGAATCTCACTATTCTTTTCTATTTTCACCACATCTATTGTGCTAAATTAGTTTCTAGTGTAGACTTTTTCCCCTTAAAGTTTAATAGGACATGGGTTTTATATTTTTTCCGCTGAAGCTTT
The DNA here is from genome assembly GCF_054855325.1 of Carica papaya. Classification (NCBI taxonomy): domain Eukaryota; kingdom Viridiplantae; phylum Streptophyta; class Magnoliopsida; order Brassicales; family Caricaceae; genus Carica; species Carica papaya. Next base: position 35,568,875 of record NC_142311.1, read on the forward strand.
ACTATTATTCATTACTAATGTCTCTTGACAAGTACTTGATGTTAAGTAACATCAGTGCTCTATCTTAACTTAGTTTCATCTTGTGCTTCTACAAGTGCCTTTTCTCCTTCCTCTTGTTTGGTAATTTGATGAAAATATTTTCTGCTTCTTGTCATAGGTACTCCCTGTAATGATCGATGTTGGAACTAACAACGAGAAGTTGCTTAAGGATCCATTGTGTAAGTATTTCTATATTCAGTTATTGTAGAAGTATGCCCAGATAGTGTTACGGTTTGATTAATAAAAGCTCTTATTTTAGAACAAAGCTTTTGCTTACTGATTGTTGAAGGAGATTTTTTAGTCAAGTAAGCAAGCAAATGAAGCAGATTGTCTGTTGTTGTTGATACGTATGTAGGTATTTACATATATATTTCTACAAACCACAGGAACTGATGAGGGTATGATTGAATCTAAATGAATCAGGAGAATGACAAGGTTCCTTCTTTTTAAGGAAAGAGCAATATCAATATGCAACTATGGTCAAGAAAACATAATTCAAAGTGTAATGACTATAATTTAAGATATATTGATTGTGAATAATTCTTCTTCGCTGCCTGTATATAATTTCTTAGAAGTAACTGCTTGCCTACTTTTGGAGAAAGACTATGTTTGAATTGAGGGAAGTGGATCGAGAGGAAAGGAAAAGAAGTGATGCTCATACTCCTTTGTCTTATTTGGAGTAAAAGTGATAATTAGTAAAAAGTGTCTATTTTTTTCCCTTAAAAACCTATTTTTTTTAATTCCACCAAATTAGTGGAAAAGGAACAAAGAGGAAATAGTTTAAAGTTCTAAAGAAGAATTTTCTACATTATTACTACCTAACTTGTCATTCTGTTAATAAATGATGACTATTTTTTTTACAAATAATCATTTTTTTCTTTTATAAACCTAAATCAAACAACATTTCGAAGCAGTCAGTTTGTTTATTTGTTCATTTTTTAGTTATACAAGTAAGAAAACATGTTTTCTTTCTTTTCCTTTGAAAACCAATATTTTTTTCCCTTTCCTTATATTTCTTTGCTAATGTTTATCCAAACTTAGTGTAGGAGATTCATAATAGTTTATAGAATTTGTTTCTATTTTTTTTAATGATTTTTATGGTTCAGTCCCCATTTAACAGAATATGTTGCTAACCTTATTATAGGAAGTGTAAGCTGTTTAAAGATTTAGTCTCTCAAAATTTCTGGAAATAATAATGAATACAGTAAAATATGCTAATAGTATTACGAAATGAATGTGTAAATATTATATTGTGAGATCATGGAAATGTTAATGATGAATATTCTAATAGTAAATAGATTATATCTCTGGGTGCTACATGATGGTATTTTAGATTTGGTCCAGATGCAAGGTCAAATCTTGTCTACCTCCTTTGGATATTGGTTCCAAGCTTTGTTATGTTTTTGTTCCATTTGGTGACACTTTTTTATGATCATTTGACTCGTCAGTCTTGTAATTACATCGTTCTTTGGTGTTTGCTTGTGTATAAATTATGAACCATGACTTACGGGTTACTAGAGATCAGTTGGGTGATGGCTGGCTCAGTAAGAGAAGAGATTTGGGCCTGGAGGGGTATTAGTATAGGGAAGAAAAGTGTGAGTCTCATCCCCCTTGCTATCTTTAGGTGAGGTGAAAAGAGAGGAATATGAGAGTGTTTAAGGGAGTGGAAGATGATTTTGATAGGGTTACAGATAGATGGTACTAGATTCTAAGTTTTTTGGTTATGAGTCATTCTCTTAAAACAATGGACGATTTCAGAAACCTCATTGATTTTTTAACTGACATGTAAATACTTTTTATACAGGAGTTAGAACCACCTTGGTGCTTGTATAATATTATATCATACCATACCATTTTATTTTTTTGTTTTTTTTAAAAAACATCATTCTTGCATCAACGGCATTACTGGCATTGAAGTTTTTTTTTTGGGTGTTTTATTGAGTGATGTCTTCCATGTGACAAGAACATTGTAGAACTCTTTGATAACAGATTTGGGGTTGCAAGAACACCGTCTTGAGGGTGATGAGTATCTTGCAGTCATTGATGAATTCATGGAAGCAGTGTTTACTCGTTGGCCGCATGTTATTGTGCAGGTAATTTTGTGTTTATCCAATTGAACACAAGCCGCAGTTGTTGGAATCAATTATTTGAAATCACTAACGTGTTTGGGTTGTCAGTTTGAAGATTTCCAGAGTAAGTGGGCCTTCAAATTATTGCAGAGGTACAGAAGTACTTACCGAATGTTTAATGATGATGTCCAGGTAATGAAATCTCTCTTACAGTTTATTTTTTCATGATAATTTTATGTCAGTTATTTGGATTGTTTCCCGGGTGCAAGGTCATCATGATATGCTTCATGATGACTTAATATCAATTGTTTGGACTGTTATGCACATCTTAAATCACTTGTTGTTTGGCCTTGGGGGAAGTTCAATAAATCAATTATTTGATAAGGTATATTACGTGGAATTTGTTGTGCAATTCAGTTGCTCTAATTCTTGATGCCAGGAACTTCACCTTGGCTTGCTAGTTTAATCTTTGTCTGTGCTTTCTTTAAGTTATGATGATGAATGTCTGTTCAAAAACTGAACTAATAAAGTCTCTCAAGGAAAAATGTAAGTGTACTCCAATAGAGGAGCCAATTACTTTGAAATTTTATTGCTAACAATAGTCTTTTGTTTTAGTACACTTATTTGGGTCGATTATGCTTAGTCATGATATCACTAGTGATGTGGATTTTGGGGATGTCATTGACATATTAACTTCTATATAAATGCTTTTATACATGGGCGGTACCCCCATTTTTCTGGTACCATGATTAATTACATACTTTAAACCTTTTATTTTAAAAAAAAAACAATAGTCTTTTGTTTTAGTGGTTTGCATTATTCTCCAAAGTTGCAATAATATTCTTCCTTTACGAGCATAACTTTAGCCATCATAACATGCAGGGAACAGCTGGGGTTGCAATAGCTGGTTTGCTGGGAGCTGTAAGAGCCCAAGGCAGGCCAATGATTGACTTTCCAAAGCAAAAGATTGTTGTTGCTGGTGCTGGAAGGTCAGTTATATATCTTGCCTTCTGAAAGGCTAATAAGTCATTCTCTCATTTATAGTTCATGAAAATACTTACTGTTATCCTGCAATTCTATGTTCACGTGTTAAAGAGGCTGCTTTAATTACCATCTGATATCTGTGCATTTCAATGGTTATACATCATTGTCTAGTTTTTCATTACCTTGAAGTGCACTATGCACATCATTTATTCTCCCTAATACACCACAATATTCATAACATGTTGGATTGAAGAATGGAGTTTTCTGCTTTGACATAACTTTGCTCCCTTTGTATGCTACTTTTAGGAATTCTAGACTATAGGATGCAATAGTAAGTTTGAAAGGAGGCTATCCTCGTGAAGACTACATTTGAAATTATTCAATGTAGAGTTTTGCGGGAGGTAGGCTAATCCCCAGGTCAAGGTAACCTGTCCAACCTTGCTACGTAGTTTATGATTTTTCTCCATTCTTAGTGGGATAGAGAAGCAAATGAAAGTTTTCAAATTAAACTTTTATGGGGAGACATTTCAAAATTGTAGAATCTTCCATTTGGTCGGATGGGATGGTAATTCTCACTTGATAGAGATGGCTTCCATGTAAATGCACTCTTCCTTTTCAATTAAGCTCTCTTACTAAGTGGGTCTAGAGTATTGTAGGGTATTTCATTTGGTCAGATAGATGCTCACAAAGTCCCACCTGATAAAGGTCATTTGCTTCTAAAATCACTCTCCCTTTGCAACTAAGCTCTTTTTGCTCAGTGGCTATGAAGGTTTGTGATGGAAGGAGACGGGTTTTGAAGGACTTTTGCAGTGGCAGAATGGGCTTATACACCATATATCTAAAGCAGTATATGTTTCAAGTTGATGGTTATAGTTGAAGGAAAGAAGGGGGAGTAGGGCCTTTGACTGAAAAAAGTTCTGGGGCCCATTATATTTTGGATGTGTCATGTTTAGTAATCACTAGAGAAGTATATAATCTTCTCGGCTGGACAACAACTTATATAAGATTGGCATTTCAATTTGTTCTTTGTTTTTGTTCTGTTGTTTTTTTTTTTAATCTTTTTATCTTTTGCTGTATAGCTTACCCTCTTTTAGGTTATATCTCCTCATCCTTTTTCTCATACATTGCTTTTTCTATTAAGAAATTTTGCCATCTAAATTTAAATTAGTATTAATAAAGGATATTATTTTCTTAAAGAAATATCAGGTCGTGCAAATAGGTATACAGAATATTTAAGTTTGGTTTTCATAATTTTCTTGTTTCTTCAGTGCAGGAATTGGTGTTCTGAATGCTGCAAGGAAAACAATGGCGAGGATGTTAGGGAACAATGAAACTGCATTTGACAGTGCACGGAGTCAATTTTGGGTTGTTGATGCCCATGTGAGTACTAACTTAAGGAATAATCTCGGTATTCTACCTTGAAACAGAAAATGAAGGTTAATATGTAGTGGCAGCAGATCATCTCCAAATGATACCTGCTGTAATCTACTAGGGATATTGTAACATGCTTGTTAGCTAGAATGAAGATATGTCTTATAAAGTGTTGTATATATACCAAATTTTTTCCCTGCTTAAGTCCTCAGAGGCTATGGTTTCTTGAAGTCAAGGTTAACTGTGATTATGACGCCTTGGGAGAACCCCTTTCAGTGTGGGCACTTCGAAAATAACTTCGCTCTATTGATCTTTATATTTAATTTTACAAGTTGATGCCTTGTGAAGGTCTTTTCTCAAACAGCTAAAATGGTAATTAGCTCTGTTAATTCTGTGCTTGTATAGGGCCTTATTACTGAGGATCGAGAAAATATCGATCCAGATGCCCTGCCATTTGCAAGGAAAGTAAAAGAAGCTGATCGTCAAGGACTGAAGGATGGCGCCAGTCTTGTGGAAGTGGTTTGTGAATTTTTCTAATACCCACTGTTCATTGGTTCTTCAGTTTATATTGTTGTTATATCAAATATAGACACTTCATTCCTAAATTTCTTATGAAAATGAAGGTGTTCCTGAAATAACTAGAACCAGTTTGTTAGTAAGTTTGATTAGAAGTTAGCTGCATCTTTATACCCGTAAAATGATGTATATTTAGTAATTTGAGCATAATCTAACCAGGTGCGGCAAGTGAAGCCTGATGTGCTTCTTGGATTATCTGCTGTCGGAGGCTTGTTCTCAAAGGAGGTAAGATGAATGCTATGAAACAAAATAGTGCATGCACAAGTTGTCTTTATTTCTACATTTAACAACTGGTTTAATGCTCAGAGGCTTTCCAAGATTTGTATTGTATTTTTCATGACCTTAACTGATGTTTTCAAGCTGGGTGGTTAACTTTAAAATAATCTAATGTTCACAACAGATCTATAAGAGCACTCAGCCAGTAACTAAAGGAATTCAAACTATTTGTGGCTTAAATAATTTTTGTTTGTGTGCTATCTAGGTGTTAGAAGCCCTCAAAGATTCAACTTCAACCAGGCCTGCCATCTTTGCGATGTCAAACCCTACAAAAAATGGTATGTGAAAACAAGTTATCTGGAACATATTGTAGTACTAAGACATACACAATTACACTTCTCATTTTCCTTACTCATCTATACTAACAATTCTCCTTCACTCACCTCCTTTCCCTTACAGCTGAATGCACTCCAGATGAAGCTTTCTCGATTTTAGGTGATAGTATTATTTTTGCCAGTGGAAGCCCGTTCAAAAATGTGGATCTTGGTAAGTACCATGGCATATACTTTAAATGTTTCTGTAGTCACTATTGTTTTTGTTGTCTGTTTGAGAGAATGTCCTTTTGGTGGATAGCTATCTATCCTTTGATATTTTTAGTGAAATGCTTGAGTAACTGTTTAGGGGAAAAAAAGCTGTGTGTTATGCTTTGGAATATTGAAGGATGATGTGGTAATGAAAGGACTGAAGGTTGAAAGTGGCATCAGGTTTGAATTGATCTCAAGACGACGGGGAACACTTTTCCTATGGGGGTGAGGGGTCTTGTTACGGTCCCTACTCGGAATTGCGTTATAGGACAACTCATAATGAAATCAGTAGGTAGAATGATGTATTATTTAGAAATTTAAAAAATAATTAGGGCTCGTTAAATAGAGAGAACTCTACGATCTTTAGAGTAGAAAAGTACTCTTGATTCAAGAATAATTTCATACATAATGCTATTTTTCTTCCTTACCACAGGATGTATACAAAGATGGTAGTTCGTTCTGTAAATTTTTGATTTTTAGAATTACCTAAATTACTCGTCTTATAATAGATTTATTTCGCACCCTAATACATACTTAACACTTAACTGAACATACTTAAATAAAAATTACATTATAATATTTAAGCTAACACACATAAATAAGCAATTACACAAACTTTTTATTGAAAAAAAAAAGCAATTACACAAGATTATTCCTTTTTAATTCCTTCTTTGATGAACCTTAGGGTAGGGAATTATTTTGCCCCTAACATCACTTCCCCGAGGGTGGCGCTTGTCCTCAAGTGCAAAATAATGGTAGCGGGTTTGCATGTGATCGGCGCTTTCCTAAGATGCTCCCGTTGGTGATAGACCTTCTCCATGAATAAGAACTTCATGTTTGCCATTGTGAGTTCAGGAAGCCAAATGAGTAAGATGAAGGATGAGGAATTCCATGATGGACAATGGGAAGAGTTGGGAGAAACACCTTGCTGTCCATGAAAGGCCTTGAGAGAAGAAACATGGAAAACTGATTGCAATTTAGAGGAGGGTGGCAAGTCTCGTTTGTGAGCAACTTCATCAGTCCTCTGTATGATCTTGAAAGGCCCATAAAATCTGGGAGACAATTTCTGCACTCTTGTGACCCTGTGAAATCTGTCTATATGGCTGAAGCTTTGGAAGAACTAAGTCACCCTCTTGGAACACAATTGCCAATGGCTACTATCATATATTTTGTTCATGCTATGTTGAGCTTGCAACCAGCCAACAAAAAGTTCGGACTTAAATTTCTCTTGCTCCCTATCCTCTTGACAAGTTTGCAATAATTTTTCAAACAGAAATTGTAGATCACCTATAACAATTAGCTCTGGTACCAATTTGTTGTGGTCATTACTTATGGATCGCGTTATAGGACGATTCACAATGAAATCAGTAGGTAGAATGACATCTTTCTATGATTTTCTACCTTTACCTATTTTTAGAAATTAAGAAAATAATTAGGACTCATTGGATAGAGAGAACACTACAATATCTAGAATAGAAAAGTACTCTTTATTCAAGAATAATTTCGACCCTTGGGCTGAACAACTTGAATGATATGGCAAGAGAGGATTTATGTGTCCATACGACAGTCAAACCAAGTTTCTCCAAGAACTAAAAGTTCAGTTTGGAATTTGGAAAGATTGAGATAATTTACAATCAACTAAGGAGATCTTTTTCATTACTCTTAGACTTGTGAAAAAACGAAAGTTTAATGTTTGGTATATACAACCTACCCAATCCCTGATCGAGACAGTCAAATAGAATGGGAGTTATGCAACATGGTTCATGCATATTAACTAGTAAATTCCCCGTGAAATATATAGAATACATATTCTGTTGTAATGCAGATCCTTGTAATAGCATGATTCCAAATGTGACCTGCTTCACCCCATAGACATGCACAAACATCTTTTTGTCTGTGTTTTGCTCCATGGACTTCAGATTAAGTGCTATAGAGCAACTTGAAGCTTTAGTTAATTCAAGGATCCACAATTGTTCCATCATCCAGAATTATCCCTGTTTTGATTTCAACTCTGAGTTTACTGATGAAGATATATTCATTTTAATTTTTAAATGGCACAGGAAATGGCCACATTGGGTACTGCAACCAGGGAAACAATATGTACCTCTTTCCGGGGTTAGTTCAGCTAATTCCACTTCATAAAGGGAGATATGTGTTTCTCTTATTGATTTTCTGTAACTCTTGGCCTCTCCTTTCAGGATCGGACTTGGAACTCTTCTATCTGGTTCTCCAATCATATCTGATGGCATGCTTCAGGCTGCAGCAGAGTGGTATTGCTCTTTCTCATCCTTTCTCATTTAATTTTGTCGGGGTACAAACTTCTGTAAATTCTGTTTTTGGCAACCTTCTCTACAGAAATTACAATGGAATAGAAGGGGGGAGGGGTAGGAAGTGGAATTTCTGCTTCTCTTGTTTCATTTTAGTTGGATTTACTAGTTGTGGTGTTCCTCTCTTGCTATTATTTATCCACCTTTATAATTCTCTTTTCTTGGATGTTGTATATCTTTTACGGACCTCAACTGGAAACTACAGCCTAGCTGCATACATGAGCGAAGAGGAGGTTCTAAAAGGGATTATATACCCTCCAATATCTAGGTAGATAAATGGATCCTTTATTTTCCTTTTGTCACCCTGCATCTATTTTGGTTATATATTAGGGGATTTCAGGAACCTCTATTTTAATCGTCTTGGTCGTTTTTGCTATCTTATTATTATATACAGGATAAGAGATATAACAAAGAAAATAGCTGCAGCTGTTGTCAAAGAAGCAATAGAAGAAGATCTGGCTGAAGGTTATCGTGAAATGGATGCTAGAGAGCTTCGGAAACTCAGTCCGGTAGTTTGATCATCTGTTATAGCTTAAGTTTATAGCATTATAAATAAAGCACATGGTGGTTAATGAACTTACCTTCTTTTCAGCTAAACTATAACTGTATAAAACCATTTAAGACGCATGAACCAATTGTGATGTGTGCACGATCATGCAAAAGGGCATGTGTGTGTTAGGTCCTGCAATATATATGAAAAGCGTACGAAAATATAGATTGTAAAATTGATAACTGGGTTTCATACCATATGCAAAAGAAATCTAATAATTACTAATTCTAGCTGCACTTTGGCCTTTTAAAGGATCTTGTATTTCCTAGTAAAAGCGGTATGTATATATATATATTCTTCTAGATAACTAGGTCATGAGAATAACCCTAGCTTCTTAGGTTTGATTACCACCAGTCATGTTCAACATAAGCCAGGTGATGTTAGATTTTCATAAAATGCTCTTGCACGAGATCTTTATATTGGCAGTAACATCAGTTTCTTTGGTTGCAGGAGGAACTCCTTGAATTTGTGCAGAATAATATGTGGAATCCAGAATACCCAACATTAGTTTACAAGAAGGAATAGTTTTTGCCAAATCTTTACCATAACTGCAAGGTGACAAAAACACTGTAAAGGAGCTCCTGGTTTTGTTCACAGACCATTTGCATGGAAGATGAAGAGAGGATAACAGACGGCCTCACATGTCTTCATTCTGTTGTTGGATCATATTTGTTGGCGAATCGTCTTTAATTATCCACCGGTACCTCAAGTATGTCAAATTTGCTGTAATATTTCTGATTTATGTTGCGGTGATGTTGTATTACGACTATGCAAGTTCCCAACAATGTAATTGATTCTGGTCACGTCTACTTCGATGCCTTCAAAAAATTCTTGGCTATTCGAAGTGAGCGGAATAGTTCGGGGTAAGGGCGGGCCGATCCCCCTTCCACTCCGACGACAAAGTTTGATATTTGTTATAATAGTTCAGAATGATTTTCGGGTCATGTAACAAGAATCTCTGAAACAATAATAATGGGAATGTACAAGTGTGTCGGAGCATATATATTATGTATTCAAGTCGATTACTGATACGACTAAATACATCCTACAATCTACGGTGCATTTTCACAAGTTATTTAAATTTTGGAACAAGTGAATTTTGGTTTTTGCATTAATTTAAAAAAATTAGTGAAATTTATTACTTACTATTAGAATACCATTCGATTATTTCTTAATCTTTTTTAGTTCGTAATTTAACTGTTAAGTTTAAACGGCTGTTTCGAGTTATTTAAATATAGATATATTTTTATAAAATAAGTTTAAATCTACTAATGTTTTTTTATAATTTTTTTAATTTTATGAACTGGTATACTAAATACAATAAAAAAAAAATTGAAATTATTAAACTATTAGTGAAGGGGGTAGTCAGCCTGGACAGCCAGAGCTGGCGGCCGTCGGCTCCCTCTTGTTTGAGCCGTTAAGGATCTTCGCATAATTTTTTAAAAATAATAATAATAATAATTTTTTTTATTTAAAAAAAGAAGAGATTCAAAATTCAAAAATTCAAACGCGTAAAGGCATAAATAATTTTCTGTTGAGCACTGATAGTAAGTCAGTGACAATCCAATCAAAACAAGCCACGTGGACAACAACATCTTTCACCGACCGAGCGTGATGTTTGTCCGAAAAATTTCATTTATTTTTCTTTTTCCGATCTTTCCTGCTTCTTTAATCTTACCGCAGAAAAACCATCTTCTCTCTGTTTTTCTCTCTGGCGTCTATTTCAAGTCAAGGCTCCTTCTGCTCCTTTCTTCGAATTTTCGGGTTTTCTTAATACTGAAAGAAGATCCAACGTTAGGAGAACAAATACCGAGGTGGAAGTAATCCGATCTTTCGATTTCTGTTTTTGTTGCTGAGAAATAAGAACAAGCAAAGATGACGACCATGGAGAGCTTGATAGGTTTGGTAAATAGGATACAAAGGGCTTGCACCGTGCTTGGAGACTATGGAGGTGGAGATAATTCTTTTTCTTCTCTATGGGAAGCTCTTCCTTCTGTTGCAGTTGTTGGTGGCCAGGTTGCTCTCCCCTTCACCCCTCTCTCCCCCTCTTTTTTTTTGTTTTTGGAGAAATTTTTGTTCCTCTTGTTTCTTGAAGAAATTCTCTTGTTTTTGTTTTGTTCTAAAGTTATTAGCCGAGATAGGAGTTAAGTTAAGTATGCTAAACATAGTCAGTTTAGATGTCCAGTGAGAGGTTGTTAGGTTTTCAACGGATATTTCTCTTGGATTTATCAGTCTAAGAAAAATTATTAGCCGATATGAACTTTCCTGGAATGGTACTTAGGCCAAATGAGAAAGTGGTAAAAGTTTTACTGGATCGTACTTGCTAAAAACTCCTAATGTTCTGGGGAGATGGAAGTTTCATTTGCCTGTAGATTTAGTCTTCTTCGTTTTGAATTCTGTGCAGAGTTCAGGAAAATCTTCCGTGTTGGAGAGCATAGTTGGCCGAGACTTCCTTCCTAGAGGATCTGGTTAGTGCTTCTTCTCTGTTAGTCCTCTCAGTCTCTCTCTCTCTCTCTCGCTCTCGCTCTCTCTAAATAATTTGTTTTGCGCCTGTACTCTCTTATTTCTCACTCTCTCCAATTTTGACTATTGATTGAGATGCTTTTTCTTAATGGGGGATTCCAGGGATTGTGACAAGACGACCGTTGGTGTTGCAGCTCCACAAGACAGAGCAAGGAGCTCAGGAGTATGCCGAATTTCTTCACTTGCCCAGGAGGAGATTCACTGATTTTGGTACATTTTCCTTTTATTACAACATTTTATTTTGTTCGCTACCTGGAAATTTTAAGGACCGACCACAGCATTTTGTATTTCATAAGATTATAAATGAGAGGTTTATCCTGAGGAGAAACACAAGATATGGTATCTTACCATGAGCATTTTGTGTTTCTTTTCATTATTTTCGAATTTTTAACTTAATGTAGCTATATTGGGATGATGTTTAAATTGCAAGATAATTAGATTGTCCTCAACTTGTTTGGCTGGGAATCTCCTTGTGTTATGTAATTTTCTCTTATGTTTATTATTTTCCTTTGGCTGCAGCCGTGGTTCGCAAGGAAATTCAAGATGAGACTGATAGGATAACTGGGAAGACAAAACAGATATCCCCAGTTCCTATTCACCTCAGTATCTATTCTCCAAATGGTTCGATGTTATTAAAATCATTAGTTATTCCTTTGAATGAATGATACACATTCTGCTTTTGTTTGTAACTTTCTAACCTGATCCTTTTGTTTACAGTTGTGAATTTGACACTGATTGATTTACCTGGACTGACCAAAGTTGCTGTTGGTATGTCTTGAGTTCCGTCTCTTTACTAATGATTTGACTTATATGTGATGTAAAGTTTGTTCATGGAGACTATTTTCTCTCCAGAGGGGCAGCCAGAAAGCATTGTTGAAGACATTGAATCTATGGTTCGATCATATGTAGAGAAGGTAAGCAAACATTGTATATATTTTTATGGTAAAAAGCAGACATTATATTCATTCTGGGCTCCACCCTTTTTGTCTCAATTTTTTAAATTGATAAAAAAGAGGAAAATTTATCTACTAGAATAAATTTGTAGTAATTCATTTATTTGTTTGGACTCTTTTAGGGCACTTAATTCATGTTCTAATTGGTTGGTTACTTTGAGATGCTTTGTAGCCTAATTGTATCATACTGGCAATATCTCCGGCCAATCAAGATATAGCAACATCAGATGCTATCAAGATTGCTAAGGAAGTGGATCCATCAGGTGCAAGCTAGTGAACAGTTCAACTGGATTCTGATCATGCATTTCTTCTAGACCACCTGTCACTGGGTCAATTGTTCTAATATTCTGTATGCTATGGTATGATTTCTTAGGTGAACGAACATTTGGAGTGTTGACCAAGCTGGATCTGATGGACAAAGGAACCAATGCATTGGATGTAAGTGGCTTCTATGAGTGAGTGTGCATGTGACTGGTGACAGATGTTTTTTTGTAAATTTTGTATTCTGAATGATTTCTAACTATCATGTGTATCTTGCACAATAAAGATATAATTCTAAATTCTTGGTAGTTCTCAAACATTTTTTAGTAAAATCTGGAAGGTTATTTTGATTTTCATGCGAACTACAACCAACTTCGGTAGGTGCAGATATTGCATTTGTTTTTGCTTTTTTTGTTTCTTTTTAGTTATAGCAAGCCCAGGTCTTCTTTTAGTATCAGATCTTAGATATAGTGTTTTCTCCCATATTAAGTCCTATTGAGACTTTTTACTTGTCCTTGTCTTTTCTAAGGTTCTTGAAGGAAGATCTTACAGGTTGCAACATCCTTGGGTGGGAATTGTGAACCGCTCACAAGCTGACATAAACAAGAACGTTGACATGATTGTTGCTAGACGCAAGGAGCGTGAGTATTTTGCAACTAGTCCTGATTATGGACATTTAGCTAATAAAATGGGTTCAGAGTATCTAGCAAAGCTTCTATCCAAGGTATGGTTTTGGGAGCTTTTCAATTTTAGCTGGATTTTATTTTCATCTGCGTGTCATTTTTGTGATGTGGCCTTCTTTTGCTTTTAGCATTTGGAATCTGTTATTAGGGCCCGGATACCAAGCATCACGTCCTTAATTAATAAAAGCATTGATGAACTTGAATCAGAGATGGACCATCTTGGTAGACCTATTGCTGTTGATGCTGGGGTGAGCAGCTAGATTCTGGCATTTAGTTTTGAATGTTATACTTTCTTTGTTGCGCTTAACTGATGTTTTATCTTAGGCTCAATTATACACAATTTTGGAGCTTTGCCGTGCATTTGATAAAATATTCAAGGAACATCTGGATGGAGGGTAAGTTCTTGTCTACATTGCTGATTTTGCATTTGTTGTTCTTAGGAACTTCAGATTTCAAAAAGGAAAAAATCTGGTATACTGTCGTTTAAAAAAAAAATATCTGGTACACCCTAAAATGTCATTTCAGTTAATCTTCTATGTAGATCTAAATGTTCATTGAACATAAATCATATCTTATTTAATTCCATGGTTATGTCAAACGTTGCACATTCTTTGCCTTATTTAAATATCCTTGGTCGAAGAGGCAAAGTGTGTGTGGAATCCACAAGGCAAAGTGTGTTTAGAATTGCGAGTTGAATTGCATTCTGACCTTTCGTCCCTTATTAAAGCTGTTGCTGGTTGTGCGTGATATCTTGGAGCAAAACTTCTTCGAAGCAAATTAATAGCAAGTGCTAGTCCTTGTCCTATTGAGTTGGTTCTTTGATAGATAAACAGCCTACAGTTCTACTTTTTAAGCTCAAGATATATGGATCCTTCGGCTATAAATATGTCTAATAAAAACATCGGTTTGCTGGAAATTTGTCCACAAGAGTGCAATCCTTATTTCCCTTCCTAGGTCTATTTTAAAAAGGACAGTCCCAGACAATTAATGTCAACTGAACTCTTGACAATTCTCTTTGCACTTAGGCGACCTGGAGGTGATCGTATCTATGGGGTCTTCGACAACCAGCTCCCTGCTGCTTTGAAGAAGCTTCCGTTTGATCGGCATCTTTCCTTACAAAATGTAAAGAGAATTGTGTCTGAGGCAGATGGTTATCAGCCTCACTTGATTGCTCCAGAGCAAGGTTATCGACGACTAATTGAGGGGGCACTGAACTATTTCAGAGGCCCATCTGAAGCTTCTGTGGATGCTGTAAGTTGTCCTGTTTATGGAGCCTCCTGGATGTTAGTTTTCACCTCAGCATACTTGGGAATTGTTTTATGGAACCCTTTTGTAATTAACATGGAAAGTTTTCATCATATTATGATGTAGGTGCACTTTGTCCTGAAAGAGCTTGTAAGGAAGTCAATTGGAGAAACTCAGGTGAGCTTTATGATGAGAGTACAACTGGTTCTCGGTTTTTCCCTGCGAGAGAATAAGACTTATATTTATCTTCATTGTGTCAAAAACAGGAGCTAAAGCGCTTTCCAACACTGCAAGCTGAAATAGCAGCTGCTGCTAATGAGGCCTTGGAGAAGTTCCGTGAGGAAAGTAAGAAAACAGTTCTCCGGTTGGTTGATATGGAATCTTCATATTTAACTGTAGATTTCTTCCGGAGACTTCCACAGGAAGTGGAGAAAGCAGGAAATCCTACTGGACCAGCCACAGATCGATATGCGGAGGGCCACTTCAGGAGGATAGGATCCAATGTGTCCTCCTATGTGGGTATGGTTTCGGACACACTAAGAAACACTATTCCGAAGGCTGTCGTTTATTGTCAAGTTAGGGAGGCCAAACAATCTCTATTAAATCACTTCTATACACAAATAGGGAAGAAAGAGGTATGCACGTCTCTCTCCCACTCTATATTCTGTCGATTTATCCGTACTTTGCTATATGTGTGTTCATATCTATACTTTTAATATTTGTTCCACTGTTGTTAGAATCTTAGAAGTTCATTACTTGAATTTTTCTGCTTGATTCCATTCAGTAATAGAATGATTTGAATTGTATAAATGAACCACTATCTATAATGAACTGTAAACAAGCAGTAAAAATTGATAGTAAATTGCATAATTTGATTCAGTTTTTGTTGTGCACTCCATTCTAAATAAAACTGAATCTAATCAAATATTTCAGTAATTTATGTTTATTTACTTATAAGTTACAATGTTTATACAATTTGCTTTGAAAACAAGTATTTTTTTAATAATGTTAGTATAAATTTCTTAATATTTTGTACTTTGATATTTTTTCTTTTAGAAAGTATATACACATGACAGTAAATTTTGATTAAGTCCAAATTGCAGTTAAAATGAATTGGGTTTTTGATTAGCAATTTGAGTCCTTTCTTTGGGATAAAAATTAGCAATTTGAATCTTGATTACAACTATAACTTGATGGCTTAGCTATTTCTTACTGCATGCTATTTAAGTATTTTGTCATAATGGACTAATGGAAAATCATCCAGTAATATATACTGGATAGATGTGTTGCCTTTTTGGTGATAATGGGGCATTGCAAGTTGAGCAAAGCTTGTATTTTTCAGATATAATTTGCGTATGTTTGCACTGTTGTTTTTCTCTAATTTGCAGCATGGTAGCTATTCTCTTATTTTTAGGAGAACGTTTCGTTACTTTTGATGGAGTTTAGAAATGAGCTATGAAATTTTGGAGAAAAAAAGGCTTGAACTGTCATTTCTAGTCTAAGAAAGTCATTTCTAAATGATCTTATTATCAGTATGTTTATAAATGAAATGAAAATTATAGATTATTTACTGTCCAAAAAAGGCAGATGGACTTCTAAGATTCTGGTCACGAATAATGTTCTATTGTATTTTTTTGCAGGGTAAGCAGCTTGGACAGTTGTTAGATGAAGACCCAGCGCTGATGGAAAGGAGACAACAGTGTGCCAAGAGGCTTGAATTATACAAGGCTGCCAGAGATGAAATTGATTCGGTATCATGGGCCAGATGAAACGATTCCGCGTAGTTATTGAGGCAGAGGTTCTAGAACATCTTATTCATTTTGTCCTGTATGGGACAAGTCCAGATTCTTTTTCCGTATGTATTTGTTGCTGTGTAATTTCTGATTGTAGTTTTCCATTCTTGGATGTTAGTTTTATGTTTGACATCTGCGTATATATTATCTGAGAGAGATCACTTTTGCACGGTTAATATAATGGGGTTGACCCAGTTTGTGCTGTTTCGTCTAAAAGTTATGCAGTGAAGCAACTTTTGGAATTTAGAATTTAGAATTTAGTAGTGAAGATCAAGATTTATGTTCTGCAAATGGTCCAAAATATTCTGATCCTTTCCTTGAATATACTAGTATTGTTTTGTTCTTCACCTGTTGTCGAAGAGGCTCTGTGCCAGTACTATTATGTTCTTAATTCGAAGCGAGCATGGTGCTAATTGTTGATGAGGTAAATATATATTTATGCATGTAGAGCTTCCAATTTGAAATGAAAAAGAGTAGATTTGAAGTGCTTCTTCATTCAAGTATTCCTAATAGCCGTTGTCTTCATGTCCAGATCTTCCAAAGTTGTCCACAGTTTAGGATCATCAAAATCCTGGATGACAAAACTTGCTCCAGCTTCCAACAAGAGTTTCTCAGGGTCTCTTGCTCCCAACCCCACCACCGGCATCCCAGCTGCCACCCCGGCTTTTACTCCCGAAACAGAGTCCTTCGCAGCTGAAAACGCAAATAAGTAAATCTTTTTTATTGGTTAACAACAAAGCAAAAACTAGATAGTACACACACCAACCTCAAACACCAAGGCATGTTTACGTGTGAGACGTTGAGCGCTTGAAGCGCCTTCAGATAGAGATCTGGAAATGGTTTTGGCCGTTCACATTCGTTCCCAACGACAAGGATTTTGAAGAAATCTGAAAAGCCTACCATGGATATCAACAACTCTCCTTTTGATCTCGGTGCATTTGTCACGGCACTTCGTTTTAATCCCCGATCTTTGATCCACCCGCACAACTTCTCCAGCCCTTTCATGGCTACCAGTTCTTCTTTGGCCAGTCTGCAATTCTTTTTTTCTCTCAGAATTTTGTGATCGAAACATTTGAGTTCACAATATTAGTGGTAAGCACCTGCCTTTTTCAATACACAAGTTAAATATTATGTCTGCAATTACACTACCTCTATATCTTGAAAGTAATGTATTAAATCAAAGATCAATCATATCAAATTCAACAATCATAAAATTATTGAATTCTTCAAACATATTATTTCCAGTAAATATAAGATAGTCTTCTGCCATTTTTTAACTTCTGACAGTATTTTCAAAAGTTTACTTTCTCTTCTTTAGTTCCAACAAACACCACATTACCATTACATTCTATTTTTTCTTAGTTCGAACGCTAACCTTTTGAAGATGTCTTCGTTGTCTTGGAAAAACTTTCTGGTTCGTTGGCGATCGCAATCAGGGAAGGAGGACACCACAGAGATGTTCATAATCTCGACCAGTAATGTTCTCAACGAAGAAATCCTCAGTGGTGGGTATTCCTCCATTAAAACCCACCTAAGAATTTAAATTCCACATACAATTACATTATCTATTGACCATACCCAGCTGGGTATGTATACACATATATGTATGTGAATAAAAGACATTTAAAGAAAAAGAGTAGAGATACCCCAAATGGGTACATATACACATATATGTATATGCATGGAGTCGTGAAAAGAAAAAGAAAAAAGAAGAGAGAGATACCCCAAATGGTTATACACACACATATATGTATGTGAATGAAGCCATGAAAAGGAAAAGAAAAAAGATGCCTCTTGAAGCATTAGGCTGAAAGCATGAAAATGGAGAGGATCCGAATCACAGAGCGTCCCATCTATGTCGAATAATATAGCTTCAAGAGGAGCCGCAGATGCCAGACTGCATTTTTCACCGTCACTGCGTAGAAATGAAGAAGGGAGAACCAAGAAAATACAGAGATCAAAGGAGAAAGAGAAGAATCTAAAGAGTGAAGAGATAAAATACCAGGGAAGTGAGTGTTGGGTATTAGAGGAATTAACGGACAATGGAGGAAAAGCGACATGGAATTGAACTCTGAGTTGCTGTGAGTAATGAGTTGAGAAATGTTGGTGATGAGGAAGATGAAGCTGAAGGCTGCAAGGCAGAGAGATCGTGTTAAAAAAATGTTCAGTGTAAAGAAATTGAATGGCTCAGGTTCTGCTGATTAATTCATTCTAAGCCACTGCTTCTTCCTTTCTTCATCAGGTAGTGGGTATCCAGGCCCCTGCACAACTTTTACATACATATATATATCTATGTATACATATATATATGCATATCACCAGAAGAAGGCCCAAGCCTGGAATCTGGTATGGAAGGACTGTATACGTTAATTAATAATCTATACATTTTATTTATATTTAATTGTCATATATATATATATATATGTAGATTAATATTAATATCTTTTAAGTATAAAATACAAGCAAAAATTAAATATATGTATATATTTAACGCTGTATTTTTAAAAAAGAAGGAAAAATTTGAGCCATCCCAATTGGCCAGCCAACCACTCCACAAAAATTCATTTTTCACACTTCTCAAAATTCATTCCTTTAATTTTTGATTCTCCAGAATCGAAATCCCCCAATTCCCAGACCTGACTGTCTTGTCTTCGCTCTCGATAATATATTCTCACGAGCTCTCAGCCTCAGCAGAACATCGTCGAAAACCGGATCTTTTGCTGGAAATCATGCAGAAAGAGAGGAAGATCCGAAAGACAGCGGAAGAGGGAGATGGAGAAAGAAGAAGGATTCTATAGGTAAGGATTCTTATTCATTTATGCGTATCAAGTAAATCGTGCCTTCGCTTTTTATTTTTTACTTTTGAAATTGCGATTCCTGTTATTTTTTTTTTCTCTTGTTGTGCTTAAGCTCTTAACTGCCTATCAAGTGATCTTTGTAAAATCTCAACTAGGTTTAGTATTTTCCCTGCTATCACTCACCCCGCCGGTGTTGTGGATGGTTAATTGATAGCTCGGCGATGATGATGATAGTTGCCTTTAGTAGTTGCTGGCACATCAGCTCGCTACTCGTTGTCACTAACTTACACGATCACCTCAGGGACTGGCGTGTCGATCCTTCCTTTTGTGTCATAGTGAGCTTTGATGTAAAACTCAATGTTGTAATGAAAACAATTTAATAAGTAGGATGATCAAAATAGAACTTCTCACAGAATTGGGATTGACCCACCTGCATCAGCAAAAAAGTTACAGCAAAATTTCCAGATTGTCTTCCGTCATCAGCATCTTCTTCTATTTGAACTCGTTGTGCAGAGTGCAAATCAGTTCCAGAATTTGAAGGAATCCAGAAACCTTGTATGTTGAAAGAAGTGATGGATGAGCCTCATTCTGTCAATAGTCCTAGAAGGATCCTTAGCTTTTCAAAGAGGAGGAGGGCCTCTGTTTCCTTTCTAGATCCTCATGACAAGGCTTCTGGGGTCGGATTGTCTGGAGAACATGGCCCAAAGCCGTCTGAAGTCTATGGATTTGTAGGGTCAATCACAACAGTTGTTGCTACAGGTAGATTTCATTTTACTTCATTTTTCATGAGGTTTTTCTTTTCCATATGTCTTGCATTCTGAAGCTGCTTTATTGTTTAAAATTCTGTGGGTGCTATATGTATGACAACTTTTGTTTTTCATTTATTACTGACAAAATAATACTAATAATGGGGACTTTTCCTGATAATCTGGTCCTTACTGACAAAACAATACTAATAATGGTAAATGTTTTGTTAGTTTTTGTCAAATCTATTGAAATGGATTGTACATGTCAATTCAAACATAATATGAGCCTGCATGTCCTTCTGCTCGTGGACTTTTTGAGAGGAATCGTAGGATGTTCTTTGTAGCTCAACATCTGAGGTTTTCCTAGAGAAACAGCTAGTAATTTGATTTCATCTCCCATCTGAAACATACTAGAATTCTTGATAGATGTTTGTGATCTTCTTGTGCCTAGTTCATCAACCTAAAGGCTGTAAATGCATATCTTCAGAAGGACCTTTTTGTTGAATTTCACTTTAGGATTTTGATGAAAACTACATGCTCTGAGCTTCTTATAAATCTTTTTCATATTTTGTTTGAGCAGTTATTTTCTTGGTTTGGGCGTATGTTCCTGAGCATTTGCTACATTCAGTTGGAATCTTTTACTATCCTAGCAGGTCAGTAATATTGCTGTCTGTGATAAGTTTTTAGCTTTTTTCAGTTCTAGAACTTCTCTTGATCCTAAAGATATTCAGATAAAGAAACTCAAGTTTTATTTTCTAAATTCCTTGCTACGAACACAAGGAATAATGAAAAGGATAGCTCAAGAAGATTATTGCTTTTGGGATGTGGACTGTTTTTCAATTACCTATATAAGAAGCATATGATGGGTCAAGAAGAACACATCCCAGCTTCAAGGATTATTCACTAAATGATGGAATACTAGTATCCTTTTCATAAACTTTTTGCTTCATTCTTTGGCTGTGAAATCCTTCTGTATGTGATCAAACTGCATTGTCTGCAATAAGGACTGATTTACCTTTTTTGGGACTTCCACATAAATCCTTGGTAAGCATCTTTTCTTGCTTAACGCCTTGACAAACATATAGCATTAAATATGATTTGATTTAAAGATCAAAGTTCGAGATCGCCAATCATAATAGCCAATAACTATCATCGTTGTCATCCCAATGACAGATCTAAGTGTGACAATGTTCATTTCGATCTCTATTTGACCTATTGTAGGAGAAAAGATATTGCAGAATAAGCTTAGTATTATCTATTTCTCGTGAATATTATTTCTGCTATTAAACTCTGTTATTCGAGTTTGCCTTGCCAGGTACTGGGCATTGGCGGTGCCAACATATGGTATGGTTACTGTAATATTAGCATTGGTATTCTATGTTGGCCTCAGCTTCATGTCAACTCCTCCTCCAACATCAATAAATACTTTTTTGGGTAAGTTACAACTTGCTTATAGTAATATGTTAGAGATATTTTTTAAACTGAGAAAGGTTGCTGCATGTTGGTTAATTAGGGTATCAATACCATTCATACCTTAGCATTTACTTGTTAGATAATGTTGTTACGAGGATATATATAAGTTGGCTAGATTTTTTATTTAAATTATTTTTTGTTCAGTATTGAGGAAGGGTGTGATTAAAGAAACAAACTTGTGTGTTTATATTCTGTAATTTAGTACTTCTACTCTCAGATGAATTCAGTAGAGAACCGGCAGACTTTATTCCATCTACAGAGGAAGATGAGTCACCCATTGAGCCGATATCTGATATTAGCATCTTCAGAGTCAATGATCTCATGTTTAATGATAAAAAATGACACAGCACCCATGGATACTCTGCCTTTGCCTATATTTTCTTGAAGAAAATGTGTTCTGTCGGCACTGAGTAGAGATTTTTAAAAGAACTTGAACGCAAATAATGTCAAGTCCGCATGTGATTGATCAGGTAAGTATAGTCGGCCCTATAACTGTCGACACGACACTACTTGAGACGAGCACGAATGCTTGTGTTTAGGAACAAAGAAGAGGAAAAAAAGCGAGAAATAGAGGAACAGAAAAAACAGACAAGGAAAGAAATAATTGATATTCCCCCTTATTTTTGGTGTAAAATTTTCAGCTACTTATATCAATTTCTGTTCTGGATAAAAATCAATTTACGAACTATAAACAACAAATGATCATTTGTCAAGTTCTTTGATTGTTCAGGTTTTCTTTCTATTTGATCCACAACTAAGGCTGAGCAGTATTTGTGTCTTGCCGTCTATGGTTTACACCAGCTGAGTATAGATATCATTTTTGATAAACTCACATCTTGCATCAGGATTTACAGAGAAATAGGACAATTATCACAAAACCCTAGTTATTCTTTGTACTTGTATTATAATGTGGTATAAATAACAACTTCATTTTATTCTGATCGAAACACCATTGTCAGATTTTGTATGTAACATATCTATGAGGAAGAGAAAAGAGAAGATAGAAATGCTACATCTCTGTTTATTTTTTATTTTACTCTCAGACCTTTGTTAAAAGAAAAGAAAACAAACTCCCAAAACTTACATCTCTTATGATAAGATTATTTGTATGTATATCTACATGATTTCCCTCGGCCTTTGATTCTCAAGCATAAGCATAGTCCTGTTTTTTCTCTTCTCTTGGTCCTGCAAAAAAGTACTCTTCTCCTTGGCTGCTAAATGCCCTCTCTATCTCTACTCCTTTTATTTTAAACGCCAACTCCATTGCTTCCCTTCCCATACTCTTCACTACATTCCTTCTTCCTACACATCATTACAGTCACAGCACCATCAAAATACTTGTCTAACAAATGGGTCGAACCAAATAATGTAATGTAGTGTATTAGTCCACTCTATTGTATATACCTGCAAGTGGGTATCTAATGTTGTTTTCAGCATTGACATTGAAGCAAAGGATTTGCAGATTGGTGGTGGGTGATGCAAGCACTACCCAGGGATGAGCCGGCGGGACAACGAATATCATGTTGTTTCTCAAGCCTGAACTTATTCTTTGGTAAGCTGAGCTGCTCTTCCCTTGCTTTGACTCCTTATGAGTCACCTGAAACAAATAAAAGCAACAGATAGAAGTTTATAGAGCAGTAGTGTGAGAATAAGAAAATACATCAGATGCAAACTAGATATATAAACAAAGAAAAACTGTAGTACTAAATCTATAACTAACACCGTATGATATGATTTTATTTGACCTAGTAAAACAAAAAGAAAATAAAGTAAGATGCACTAATTTTGAACTTCACCATTTCAAAGCGCCCTTCCCCATTGATGATGATAGCTATTGTAGTCACCCTGGAGTTGTACATTGGCGCAGACATGGATCCCTGGTAAGTTTTATTAAACACAGTAAGAGAGAATAACCCATAATCAGTACGGTAGGGATTGGTGCTTCATTTGGATGTTTTATAAGCTGAAAAGTGTTGGGTTTACGTTGGTGATGTTGACGAAAGAAAGCATTAGATTCAGGTCATGAAGCGGTCTGTAATGAAATGAAGTAGCTTGGAAGAGTTGGCCATGGCGGTTGCTGTAAAACGGACGTCTCTTGATTATGTTGTAAGAGAGTCTTGATTCACCTGCAAAAGGCCAGAAGCTACAACCTTCCTCCTCTACACGGCTGCTTATTGCCTTCACTTGTTCTTTACTCGCTTTCATGATGCTCCCTCCATCCTGTTGTTTGAAAAGCTTCTCCAATCTCTCTCTTCTAATCTGATCATTTACATTCAAGAAAACAATTTGCAGTGTTGAAATAGAAAAGAACAGAAGTCGAAACAGTTCATCGAGTCGAATTACTACTAACGTTGAGAGCAGCTTCGAGTACTTCCGAGCTGAATCCTGGGTAAAATGATTCAGGGTCTCGACCACCAGGTCCATAAAATGCCTTGATTCCATTAAAAAGAAACCCATCAGCAGAAGTTTAGTATATCAGACGATGATCAGTTCATTTGTTCATTTACCTCGTATTCGCCATGGAGATTTACAGGTCGTAGGAGCTTGATGATGAAGAGTTTCTCGTTTTCATCTCTGTTCACCATGTAAATTGGAGTACCTGCAGAAACTTTTACTGTATCTCCAAATTCAACGTTCAACCTCTCTGTCTTATCTTCACGTACCAAACCGATCGTTGCTCGACCTACAGGGATTTATGTTAAATTAAAGCAGAAACACACACAGATACGATCGAACAGTAACAAATTAAAGAGATCAAGCAATCGAAAAATTGTTTTTACCCCTTGCAACAAAGAGAACGGCGTCAGCGTCCCAGTGACTTGGAGCAACGAAGCTAAGAGGATTTGCTGCAAGAAATGCTACTCTGTAATTCCTGATTCCTCGAAGGAGCTTTGACTTGCTCGTGAATTTCTCAAGAACATCCACTCTTCCTTGCTCCGTTTTCACTTTCGTAGTCAGGTGTTTATCCTCAAACACATACGGGTTACTATCATCATTCTCTTCCTCTTCGTCATCGTCATTTTCTTCTTCTTCTTCTTCTTCTTCTTCCTCTTGTTCTCTCCTCCTACTATGTTGGCAGCGAAGGCGACAGAGCTGCCTCTGCTCTCCCCGTAGACTATCGCACTTTTCTTGACAAATACTCAACTGGGCTTGAGGATCTAAAGAAGAAGATCCATCTTCTCCATCACTGCCGCCAAGTACTTTTTCGCAGTGTCCTTGTCGAGACCGCTCTCTCCTTCTCTTCTCCTTATAATACTCGTCACATCTCTCGAAGCATCTTTGCTTATCTTCCTCACCGACCCGTCTTAGCTGCCTGCACTGGTGCTTACACTGCAGCACTTCTGGGTCTTTCATACCATATGCTAAACTAACAGAAAGAAAGAGAAAAGAAAGGACGAACGCCGCAGAAAGAAGCTCTGCTTTGGTGGCCATTCTGGTCAAAAGAGTCTCCGACGGATGCTCGCTTGATGAAGGGGGTGGGGAATACGAGGTGTGGGCTTAGAGAAGAAAATAAGAAGAGGTTGGAGATGAGAATGGCGAGCAGAGGACATGCGAGAAGACAAGTGTCCGCGCCATGTGTCAGTTGAATGAGA
Organism: Carica papaya; assembly: GCF_054855325.1. NCBI lineage: Eukaryota > Viridiplantae > Streptophyta > Magnoliopsida > Brassicales > Caricaceae > Carica > Carica papaya. The sequence goes on from NC_142311.1 coordinate 35,593,659, forward strand.
GTGAAGATCAGCAGAGTCACGAGGGTGAGTGGGTACGATTCAATACTAGTTTAATGTATATAAACACATGTTAATTATAGTTATTTATTTTATTTAGCTGACTTCTTTGATGGGTTTAATTAGTGTTTCGTTCTCTTATTAACAAAAGGGTTCCCACAGTATCATCACTGAAACTAAAAATTTCTGACTCATAAAAAACTTAATTCAAAAACATTCCACCGTTAAAATCAAGAATGACCAATAATCTGGCAATGTTCAAGTAGCAAAATCAGGCTGCAAAACCCGCCGCTTCGTGTGTTTGGTGCAGAAGCCTGTGGACAAAAACAGCCAAGAGGTGTGTGGGCTCTGGAAACTGGTTGCAGAGCTTGTGGGTTGCCAAATCTGCAGGGGCCAAATGGGCAATGGATGGTTTCTCGCTAGTAGAGTAGCAAAATGGCAATTCATGGGTGGCCTGCAGGCTGAGGTAAAGAGTAATAAAAACCAATCTTTGACTGACCCAAAGAGAAAAATTGGATCTGGGATAGTTGGATCTCCCTTTTTCATGACATTAGTCAATTTGCCTACAATTTGCCTTACTTTTATTTGAAACAAATACAACAATACAGTAGAAAATATAGTGATTGTCCCATTATACATGTCCATAATGTCTTCTAGCATAACATGGTAGATTTTTGCTTAAAAGACAATAGCCTAGCTCAAACGACAAACCTAAGTCATGCAAAGAGATACAGAGCTCATAACACATGGATTTAATGAGATGCTACACGGTAAAGACCAGAAATTCAATCAACTCAAATCCGTTAGTCGCAACATCTGCAAACCAGATAAAACCTGCACGACTCCTAGTCTTTCTGGTAAAGAGATTATTATGCATTCTAGCAATACTGCCATGTTTTTAAATAGAAACGCTCTAGACATGCATAAAACCAACAAGCAACTATAATTTCTAGCTACTTGTAACATCTTCAAGCAATCATATGTTTGATGTTGAAGAACGTCAAAAGAATCCTCTAAAGATCAGGCATGCCCTTTCCGGTTTTAGCATCATATGTCTTCTCCAACACAAGATCCATTGGAGTATCCTTGGGGCCAGCTGCAAAGACAACAAGAACAAACCCAAATAAATAGAGTACGACAAAACCAGTTTGGTTATTTGATGCTGGAATTTTGTGTCATCGTTTTCATTACTTGAAAAATGGGATAGCTAAAAAGCTTTTTTTTTTTTCTTTGAGGTATCAGGTATTAAAACCAATAACTGGATTGCTCGTACATAAATGTATTCAAGTTTCAGTTCCTCAAAAAATTGGAAGTGACTTTTTCCTGAACTATTTGATTTAAGACTTCCGTTTTCATCTGTGAAAGCTATGGTCTAAGAATTCAAAACTTGCTAGTCTCTAAAGTAATCCATATAGATTTTGTGTATCCTTCTGTCCTTAGCATGTGCTATCTGGTATCATTGTCGACAAACTTCATGACAGTATGCAATTTTTTTTACTTGAATAATTAATTATTGCTAATAATACATGCCGCATATAGCAACTTAGAACAGATAATGGCAAGAAGGAAAAGCAACATATGAAGAACAAGAAGATCAGTGTTTATGTGTGTGCTGAAGAAAGAAGGATAAAAACAATGGATATTAGCTTCAGTTGAGTACCAACTGTAGGTCTTGGTGTTGTCCTTATCTTTAATATCTCAGGGCGAGGAATTATAGACCCCGATGTCCCTATACCTCTGGATACTCTAACTTTTGTTCCATCCTCTAGATATCTAATCCCAACCTTACAAGGCTTCCTGCATAAGTTAAAATTAATCATCATTTCTTTGTGAAAAATGAGAATAATAATGGTTGCATGCAATAGGAAGAACGGTACCCTGTGACTGGGTCAACAACTTGTACATTTGAGGCATGAAGTGGAGCTTCAACAGTGAAGATTCCACCTTCATGACCAGGTCCTGCCTTAATATGCTTTTTTACCTGCAATAAGACATGACTAATCAATGATTAAACAACTAAAGTGGACGGAGAAAAAGCCAGCTTCTGTGTTGGCTACATGATTGACATACTTCCAGTTACTTTTCTACAGGATGGATAAGGTAAATACAAGAAAATTTGAAGTAGGTCACCAATTCTTGGCCATCAAAAGATTCACATGTTTCCAGTTATTTTTCTAAGGGATGGATAAAGAAAATATATGAAAGAAGCAGGCCTGTAATTCGTGGGCATCAATAGATGACAAGGTATGAGGTACCAGAAGGAAAATAAGAAAGCACTTCATGCACTTGACACAAAGAGAAAACCAACATGATAGAATGAGTATCTTACCAGATTTTTACCTTCAACAATGACACGATTTTGGGAGCGAATGACACGCTTAATAACTCCAGTCTCACCTTTATCCTTGCCCCTAATTATCATTACCTGCAAACATTAAAGATAAAGATAATAAAATCCAAAAACAAAGGAAACGCATACGAAGTACAGAATCAGTTAAGCAGGACTTGAATTTAATATCATCCTCACATTGTCTCCTCTAAGAACCCTCCAGTGCCTGATAAGTTTCTCAGCTGCCTTCCAACCCATTATATCACTAATCAAGACCAGGCACCTAATACCATTAAAGCCAATCAGTAGACAATATGGTGAATACAGTCCTAAGAAATGTCAAACTTAAAACAGATGCATGAAAAATGGACATGGACAAACAGGGATAGGTAATATTTAACTTGGAAGCAACATTTTGAAAGAAAACTTCTTTTTTATATATAAAAGATTCAAGCAGTTAAGTGCAAGAATGCATATAGTAAGTCCTGTGTATATCATTGCTGCTTGTTCCGAGTACAAAGGAATAGTAATTATTAAATGCATAAATATATATATACAAGAAGAACTACATTTTTCTCGCAGTTGTTGCTGTCAAAAGTAAAAGAAGATTAAGTTATCAAATGAAGCTTTCCTCATTTACTGAAAATGGAATAAGTTCTAATTATTTCCTCATATTAGTTATACGGATTTACAGCAAATTATGCTTTCTGAACAATAGAAAGCCCTCCTCTTTATACTTCAACTACAAGTCCCTGATGCATAACCAAAATTGCTCTTATCAAGAAAAGAGAATTTTATTTATTGAAAATAAAAAAGATTACATCACAAATTGCCTTTACGAACCCAGGATTCAAGGTTGTAGTATTAAACCCCAACCAAGTATCACCAGGAACACAAAAGAATCAAAACTAAAAGAAAAACGAAAACCACGTATAGCATAGGTAAACAAAGAGAAGCCTTCAATGAAATACAAAACAATCTCGAAGTAACACATTATCTGTAGAAAACGAGAAAATGGAACAGCAAGAAAACACGTCTCGGCAATGAATCAGGAGGAACGAAGCCTTGGAAGAAAGATGTTGAGTAGCACGACATTAGCAAAGAGGCAGTAATTGAACAAAGCAAAAATTTATGCAAATAGCAACCAGAAAACACTAGAAAAAAAAAAAGAGAAAGATCCCCGGTTTGAAGAAAACCAAGGGGTCCTATCGCCGATGAGTTCACAACAGATACATAGTGAAAGCACTTTACCAGTGGATCCTGCCGCGGCTGCTCCAAAGCGACGCTGAATGGATGATTTTGAAGGCGAGCAGGGAAAAACGGCGGATTGATTTTGAAATACAGTTAGAAGGCGAGCACACTGCGCGCAAGTACGAGGCAAAGATGATAACTCAAGGGGGTGGTAAAGAGGAGGTGATCGAACAGTGGGGAGAGAGTCGAGGTAACAAGGAAAGATGAATTTGAGTTTTAGGGCTTTCTTATATGGAGGGTTAGTTTAATCATTTTACAATAAATTATATATAATAATTTAAATTAAATAATATAATATAAATTAAGTATATAATTAAAATTAATTTTAATATTTTTAAATGTAAATTTTTAATAAAAATTAAAATTAATTTTTTAAAATTACAAAATATATTTATTAATTTTATAATTTTAAAATCAATATAAAATGCGATTAAAATTCTCAAATTTTATAGTAAAAGAAACCGACACAACTTTTTAGAATCAGTTTATGTATAATCGATTAAGAAAACAAGAGCTAACTCAAAATATTATCTTTAAATACAAAATAAGCTAGTTTCATCTGTAAGAAACTTAAAATTCAAGTGTTTCAAAATTTTTAAGAATAACTCTAATCGGTCCTCAAGATAAAATCCATATATATAACTCTTGGAGACCTGAATGGATGATTTTGAATGCGAGTAGAGAAAAACGGCAGATTAATTTTAAAGTACAGTTGAAGGCGAGTACACTGCGTGCAAGTACGAGGCAAAGATGATAACTCAAGGGGGTGGTAAAGAGGAGGTGATCGAACAGTGGGGAGAGAGTCGAGGTAACAAGGAAAGATGAATTTGAGTTTTAGGGCTTTCTTATATGGAGGGTTAGTTTAATCATTTTACAATAAATTATATATAATAATTTAAATTAAATAATATAATATAAATTAAGTATATAATTAAAATTAATTTTAATATTTTTAAATGTAAATTTTTAATAAAAATTAAAATTAATTTTTTAAAATTACAAAATATATTTATTAATTTTATAATTTTAAAATCAATATAAAATGCGATTAAAATTCTCAAATTTTATAGTAAAAGAAACCGACACAACTTTTTAGAATCAGTTTATGTATAATCGATTAAGAAAACAAGAGCTAACTCAAAATATTATCTTTAAATACAAAATAAGCTAGTTTCATCTGTAAGAAACTTAAAATTCAAGTGTTTCAAAATTTTTAAGAATAACTCTAATCGGTCCTCAAGATAAAATCCATATATATAACTCTTGGAGACCTGAATGGATGATTTTGAAGGCGAGTAGAGAAAAACGGCAGATTAATTTTAAAGTACAGTTGAAGGCGAGTACACTGCGTGCAAGTACGAGGCAAAGATGATAACTCAAGGGGGTGGTAAAGAGGAGGTGATCGAACAGTGGGGAGAGAGTCGGGTAACAAGAAAAGATGAATTTGAATTTTAGGGTTAGTTTAGTCATTTTACAATCAATTATATATAATAATTTAAATTAAATAATATAACATAAATTATGTATATAATTTAAATTAATTTTAATCTTTTTAAATGTAAATTTTTAATAAAATTTAAAATTAATTTTTTAAAATTACACAGTATATTTATTAATTTTATAATTTTAAAATCAATATAAAATGCGATTAAAATTCTCAAATTTTATAGTAAAAAAAACCGACACAATTTTTAAAAACCAGTTTATGTATAATCGATTAAGAAGACAAGAGACAACTCAAAATATTATCTTTAAATACAGAATAAGCTAGTTTCATCTGTCGAAAACTTAAAATTCAAGTGTTTCGAAATCTCTCAGAATAACTCTGATCGGCCCTCAAGATAAGATCCATATATATAACTCTTGGAGACCTGAGAAGCTGGTGATCATCCAGTAAATCTAAGTTACCGAGGCTGTTTTAATGGCTGGAATTTCGAAAAATTGCGGGAGGTCATGAATCTCAGCTCATCGACTGCTTTCTTCACGACAGCAAGGAAGCATATGCTCTTGTTTCAGAACGAGTTAGATGTCATTAGTCCATTCATTGTTGACCCCTTCACACAGGTGTTAACTCGTTATCTTTGTCCCTCTTTTGAGTTCCGATCCTATCCATCTGAGCATTCAACAGTTCGTGCACTCTATCCTTTAGCTGCATGATACAGAGATTTTAAATTGCTCAGCGTCGGAGAAGTTAAAAGTTAGTCTAACTATACACTTGCAACAAGAAATGACAAAAAACAAAGAGAAACTTCTGAGAAAGTGAATCTGTCAAAGATCAGCCATTTTAACATGGTTGTTTAGGTGCTTAGGTTCAAGAGAAATCAAGGACACCTGTATGACAGTTAATAATGCATGTATGTTGATATGTGCACATAGATATCTATGTATTAAGGATAATTTACAAAAATACTCTCTTCATTCAAACGCAATTAAAGAATACTTTTTCGTTTTATTTTATTAAAAGAATATCCTTCATGTCGATGTTTCATTAACTTTACTAGCCAAAATTTGATGCATACAGCCAGAAAGTGCAAATAATTCTACAGTCATCTTATATGATTATGCAGTTATTGAATTTTCTAACACTTAGCTAACAGATTTATAACTAAGAGTATTTTTCTAATAAAAAAAAAAAAAAACAGGAGAGCTTTTGTAATCGTATTTAACTTAAGAGGGTCACGGGTCAAGGCAATATGGCATGGTGGCTTGAACTAGCAGGTTTTGTCTTCTATGTTTATGTTAAATGGTGAGTCATACCAATATCTTGCAGAAACATTTGTGCTAAACCCAGGAACATTAATTGCAAGATGAAAGTTGATGGGGAAAAGACTTAAGCTTTTAACTAGTACAAACCTCATCAAGACCTTCTGCAGTCTTAACTGATACATGGCTTGCTCCATCAGGTCCCATTTTCTTGTACCTTGCCATTTCAACATGGTCACTATCTCCATCTTCTGTGTTGAATAAAGTAGGAGGTGCTTGTAATAGATCACATTTTGAGACGACATCAAGCCACAGATGATCAGGAAACCTCTCCTTAATTTCTCTATATATCTTAAACTACAAGATCCAACACCTCGTATCAGAGATTTGATTGGGAACAGTGATCAAAGCAATAGAATAATATTTCTCTGTCATGATAGAGTTCATCTTTAAATTCGATACATTGCAGGAAGAAACTTAACAAAATAAACCTGAAATGCTTATTAAACTTCTTTCAGAGCAAGAAGAAAAGATAATGTTAAAGAGCACCAAGAGGGTGTGACCCATTTACAAAAGCTACAAAACAAAGAAACTAGAAGTTACACAAGGGTCTCAGCTAAAAAATCAACTAGCTCCCTAAGACTTTATATCAAGGATAGAAGAACATAGGAATAAAATATACTTGAGGTGTGAAACCAGTGATCTCTTGTGCTAGCACAACTAGATACAATGCCCTCAAACGGTCTCCTGTTCCTTTCTCTCCAAATGATCTAAAAGATTGCGTGGGGAAAGCTTCTTTTTAACCAAATGAAACCCAATTACTTGTTAGTGATTATCAAAGGTTAATTAGCATCCCTGCTGTTGCCAGGCTTGAACTATAACATGGTGGCACAAATTCAGAAATAAAATTAACATTCTTTTAAGAAATGTGTAACAGCAAAAAATAAATCCTCAGAGGGGGATTCTAATGAAAAATACATGACAGAGACTAAGAAGCATATACCCCCAAGAAGTAGTGGTGAGCGCTAACTATCAGAATAAATGCAATTTTTGCATGTGCATCTGCCTGTACCTCGATACTGTATGCACACGGACCATGAAGTTGTTGATGTTATATTATATCATGGGGGTACCTGATCTGAAGGTGAGGTTCCACATTCTCCAGATAGATCATGAACATATAGCACTGCTGTTGGCAGATGTGTGAGTACAGCAAGAGTTAACTTCTCCAAATTATTCCTATCATCTGTTATGAGACAAAAGGTAAAATGTAAACATTACTATAGAGATGGAAAAACCATTTTGAAAAGCATGCTCAAGATCTTGTACCCAAAGCAGCACCTTCGGATCATGAGATCCTTTTCTATCAGATAAGGGCTGTTGCACAAAATGTACTTTTATGTAATTGTCTCAGAAATCATAATGCTCGCATATAAACATGCATATACTATATACAGGCAAAGACGGAGAGAGAAGACAGGAAGGGGAACTTCCTGCTACTTGAATAGCAAATTTAAACCTTATTCTATATGTGGACTCAGTAATTAAAAGGACAAAACCCATAAACATGCAGTTTTCCTTTACCATCACATCTCTTTAGGAGGCCAGGAGTATCTGTCACCTGTAGTCAAATTGTAGGAGTAAAAAATAATGAAAAGAAAAACAATAAATGCCTTCAAAAAATAACTAACCTGAAAGTGCTGGTAGTTCAAGGTGATGTGACCCATCAGAATTCCTCTGGTTGTAAAGGGATAGTTGCAGACCTTAGAGGGAAAATAGAGAGCAAAAGAGATTAACATAAAGGAAATCATTGTCTTTCACCAAAATTCATAATCCCCTAATATCAATATTGAAAATTTCACATGCTCAAATCAGAAACATTCACCATTTGAATTTAAGCCCTGGAAAGCAGGAAGTCATTGCTTGGAACTGATATTAAATTAACCAGAACATAATATAGAAACATATATATGACTAAATGCCAGAAAAAGTTTCTCGAATATTTGAAAAATTTTAAGTTGAATTCCCAACTATCTATTTGAATATCTGAATACCTTAAGTTAGAAAATTAAATCTTCAATTTACTAGTTTGTTAAACTATAGCATCAAATGCAAGACAACTAGCATTAAAATTTCTCAAATAATTAAGGTAGCCATTTGCAAACATAGCCTCCAAAGCTAAATGATAGGAAAGAGATCAGTACAAACCTCAGGCTTCCCTGTTGAAAGTATACGAACCAAGGATGACTTCCCCACATTAGGAGCCCCAACAAGACACAGTGTTGGTGTTTCAAGATCAACAACTGGCATGGCCCGCAAAGTCTGCAAAGTGTTACTAAGAACCCAAAATGGCTTTCTAAATCGACACTAGTATTAGTAATTAAAATAGAGTTCATAAAACAATATGACCAAGCTGGAAATGTACACAAAAACTGAAAACAATAGAAGAGTTCCTCTTTTTGTTTTCGTTAGGAAGAGAGGAATGAGTGAGTTTGAATTGTACATAAAACCAAAAGTGTTAGCTAACTAGAAACAAATATTTCATTAAGACTTTCGTGATAACATCATCCCTAAACATGAAAAAATTTAAAGCACCAACTTAGGCCATGAATCCCTACTAATCATCATTTGATAGGCTAGCCATAACATTCTGTAGGTATTCACAAATGCATTTTAAACATCTAAAAAAATTATATTCTTGCGGTGTGGATGAAAATGAAGACTTCACTTCATAACACCTTCTTCAGCCCCAGGCTAACCAGCCAATAGCACATGCACATGTTTATTTGTATATGACCATTGCAAGGAAGTGAGAACATAACAACACATGAAAATGACAAAAGAGACAATAACAAAATACAAGCAATGCATTTTCACTTAAAAGAAAAAAGATACCTTGGCAATGTTTAACAAATCATCCACAGCTGTTCCTTCATGTTTAAAGATTTCTTCAAGTTTTTCCATACCCTGAAGATAAAAAACATAGCAAATAAATAATATATACAGACATCGGTTGAAGATATTTCTGATAATATTTGACCTTATTTGTTTGTTCCTCAGCCTCCCGCTTTGTTGATGACTGCACAGAAGAAATAAAAATTTAGTGGAACTTTTCACCTGTTTTATGAACAATATTACACATCACACCACATAAATGAGGCACAAGATTTCAACAGCAATAAGACCAAGGCATCAAACTTTCATATCAATAAGTTGATATCAAACAGAAAGAAGCACAAAGCATATCAACAGAGTAACAATGCGATGCATGACAGTGCAAATAAGTGAAGCACTTCCTCAATACAAGAATTACAAAAACACTTAAAGGTAGATATAAAACAGCTTAATGCAAACCATGGCACATTGTGAATAACTTGATTTTCAATGTGAAGAACTTGATTTTCTGTTGTCTAAGTTCTAAAACATTTTTGTATTTTAAAGGACTATAAAAGAAATGGTAATTCCACCACAACTTTGTGATACACATAAGCTGGCCCTAGCAAACATTCTGCGGATAAAAGTTTGAATCTTAGATAAAAGTAACATAGTATCAATAATATTAAGGGAATGAAATGTCAGAACTCAAGATTCATCAAGTGGACAATAATTTGATATGAAAAAGACACTGTTTACTTTTCCTTCATTGTGCTTCTCAATTTAGCTTAACAGCTAAAGCCTAAATTAACAAAATACTTTGGACTAAAGCTACTAATTCAAAATACTTGTTCAAAAAAAGGAACTAATTCAAGACGATTCAACTAAAGCCACTTATCATTTATCATTGATTTTGAACTTTTTGAGCAGGGAAAAGAAAAAGAAAGAAAAAAAAGCCAAGATGCACATAAAATTGAAACTGGGGAACCATATCACAGCCAGCGGATGTTGCTTGTTTGGCTAGATTTCTGCTTTTGCTTCTGCTGCCAAAAAACAATAATATAAATGGGCACTAAAAAAACATAAATGTTTCTCAAGTAAAAAAAAAAAACCATTTTTTACTTTTGATAAATGTGAATCAAAGCTAAAAATAGACCTTTTTCAGAAATGAACTGTGCTGTAAGAGGTGAATATTTAATGAGTATAGTAAAGTAAAATATATCCAAATTTATAAGTAAACTACATCCTTTTAATTATAGCTTCCTTTTTCTTGCCCCTAAAATTTGTACATATAGCAACGTAATATTCAATGATCAAGGAGAAGCTAGACAGGGGTCTGATATGGACTCCTCCGTGTGCCCACCAAGTTACAACTCGCAGACGTGTTGATTAATGACTTAAGTAGTCCAGCATTCCAAACTATCATTACCAAGCTGGGGATGGATAACATCTATTTCCAAATTTGAGAAGGAAAATTAAAGAACAAAATCACAGAAAGGTAAAGAAAACTAATATTATTCATTTATGGAAGGGCTAAAATAAGCAACAAAAAATAATGTGGTTCACAAAACGAAATACCAAAGCAAAAACAAGTAAAAATTGACTGAAGTTTGACTCTAACCTTAGCACAGAGAGAAGCATGCTCCTTTCCAACAGAAATCACCTTCTTCCTAAGAGAATCCACTTTTCTCAACACCTGTTCAACGGTAAATAATTTTGAACTAAAAACATTTTCTTGCTTGGTTTTGTACACTTGAAACCTGCTTCTAAAATAACTTCATATAAGAGAAAAACATTACATATTTGAAAAATTATTTTGACCTTTCTTGTTATTTTCTTAAGATCCGGTTCGTCAGCAAATAACTTTGAATAAAAACATTTTCTTGCTTGTTTTACTACACTAGAAAACTATGGTTCTAAAAGAACTTCATATAAGAGGAAAACATAATATATTTGGAAAATTATTTTGACCTTTCTTGTTACTTTATCTCTCCTCCCTCAAAATTATGAAAACCAACTTACGTCCTTTATGCAGGACATTGGACATCTACAAAGAGTTTCTCATAATTCCTCATCTTAATATGTTTGACTAACAACTATGAGCCTATCTTTATTTAACTCTTCATATTAAGATGAGTTTCTCATAATTCCTCATGTTAATATGTTTACTAACAACTGTGAGCCTATCTTCATTTACCTCTTCATAATTTCCATCACCAAGCGTCAACTCAATAAGAGATCGTTCATATGGGTGCAAATATTTTCTTTTAGGGAAATTGTCCAAATAGCCTCTCAAGGGAACTGCCAATTCCTGAAGATTAACATAAGAACTTATCAGCCTAATGCATTTGCTCAATACAGGTTAACTTCTAATTTTAATAACAATATACACACAGTAAATAGGGGCATACTTTCATCAGTGCATCAAGTTGCTTTGCTCCTTTATTTCTCTCTCTCTTTGCAATATTTGCAATGCCTATAAAGCATATTGACTGAAGTCATGAACCAATTTGAAACATACTAACTTGAAATGTAAATCACATGATCCTATCTCTATTTAATCCCCATGTCAATTACCTTTTGTGGGTTGGACCCTCTTCACCTTCCTCCGTGCCGAATAATAGATATCAACTGATGGCATTACCATGGGTAGTTTTTGGAATGCACCTATATTTTCAAGTTTTGCTGACGCCTTTTCCTAAAGACCACATTCAGTAAGTTTTGAATCTAAAACAATAAGGATCCATTTGGTTCAAATGCCAATTTTTTTAAAAAAAATAAAAATAAAAATAGGAACCAACAGAAATGAGATGACGACTTGAATGAAAATGGTATCTTAATTCTATATCAAGTCCATGTCCAATTCAAGATTAATGAAATTGTGAACCCTACCAAGGTAAGTAAGAATATAAAATCATTATTCTATAATTTGAAGAGTGGAATGAATTCAAATTATTCTATAATTCGAAGGATAGTGATAAAGTTGTGGAGAATGCTAGCAAGAGGAAGATCGCCACCCCAAATATCTTCATAGAACAACATGCACTAGTCATCACACATTCTCAAGTGGGTGAGATGAGTGAAAAGGTAACAAAGTTAAGAGATAGCTTTCCAGGACTCTACAAGTAGTGCTACTCTTAGTTTTTGAATCTCATCCATTCCTTTGAAAGCTGAACTTATTTTTAATCACTTAATGCCACAAAGGAAATCTAAAGGAAAATGTCATAAAAATCTGGCCAATAAAGCAGGTAAAAAAATAAAAACAAGTTTTAGACATCAGATTAACATACCTATACAACTATCTTTTTTAGAGAGAAGCCACACATCTTATCTAAACAAAGATTTGACAAAACCACACCAGTCCTAGAGCACAGAAAGTTCATCATTGTCCTCTCAATTTTCTCAACCAACCCCTGCTCCCCAAATCGAGCAAGATCCTAAACAAAGAGAGATCTTCCAAGAGAATACTAGATAAACAAGCCTAAGTAAGATTAGCCCTACCTCTAACAGAAAACAACTCTCCCTTCCAACACCCAAGCTGCCAAGAAACTCCACTCACTGCAGGATCCTGTAATGTCTTGACTCAAGGCTTCACCCTCAAAGGGAATGACCAAATAGGTGACAGACCAAGACAACAGCCTATATCCAATCAACTCAACAATCCTAGTAATGATTCTGTCCTCAACATTAACCTCCATATGGCCACTCTTGTTAAGGTTGATGCACAACCATAAATGTTCTGAAAAACTCATACTTAACCACCCAACTATTATGCAAAACGAACATAATAGAATCATCTGCAAACTACATGTGAAAAAGAAATCCCAACTCTCTAAGCCTCAACACATAGTCCTTTCATCAAACCCTTTTAGACCTTGGACCATATAACAGTTAAGAACATCTACCACAATTATGAAAAGAAACAACAAGAGAAAGTCTCCTTGCCTCACCCCTCTTTTGCTCATAGGACCACAATTTAGGCTCTCCTTTGCCAAGACCACAAAGACACTGTAAGCATCTTCTTTATCTACCTCCACCATCTACCACCAAAACCTCTCTCAACTTGACTTTAATTTGCCTGTCATAGACCTTTTCAAAGTCCACTTTTAAAATACGCCCACTTACTTTTGACCTCTCAATATCCTCTCGATGCAATGGTGGATAAATCAATGAGTTGTTAACCCCCCAGATTAGCAATGAGGAATACATCAAGGATTTGCCTATGCCTCACAAAAGTGCTTTGATTAATGGACAAAAGTATCATTCACCACCTCTCTCAATCTCAGCCAAAACACCTTTTTAATGATACTATAGAAACTAGTCACAAGGATAATGGGGCGAAAACCAGAAATTTTACTAGATCTATCTTTCTTAGGAACCAAAGAATAAGTCTAGGATAGAATGAAAACATAACAGGTTTGGACCAAACGAGACACAAGTGAAAATCCAAAATCACTAGTGTGTGAAAATATAAATTGAAATATAGCTGCAAATCAAAGCAATCATCATCCTTCAAGTTTTCTGCTTGTTTCTGTTCCTATCCTTAGAATTGCTTGAATCAATACCTCAGCGGTAGATGTGTCTTGCTGTTTTTGGCTTGGGGTAATAGGTACATAGCTTGCATTGACAACTTCATATGTTGCAGTCTGCATGTTCCGACAGGAGTATAGAGTTGGATGCCTTCTAGGCCCAGCTTTCTCGTATAACCCTGAAGAACATTGCAATTCCATACAGAATCACGTACCAAAAATAATACAAAAGTTGAAAAGAGGAATAGATTACCCACATAAAACAAAGATGACTACATTTAGTATGCTGACTGCTAGTAGGTTAGTACAAAGCAGCTTAGGTCCATGACCAAAATGACAGGATAAGAATTATAGGAAGTTAAACATAAAATAAACTATCCTCAAGCCACAAGTTATATTCCTAGGAAAATCAGGAAAATTGACAGGGTGACAAGTGGTAAAGATTTAGTGCATGTGGTTTAACAAATAACAATAGAAATTCCCAGTTGACTGGAAAAAAAGATCTAACCTCTAGAAAATTTGGAGCTTCTGAGAAGTAATAGTTTGGTACAAGGCATTTGCCACTGTTGAAGCGTCAGCCAAAATGCACCACTCATACTTCTCATACAAAGGAATGCGTCGGTGGGACTACGAATTGAGCAGATAAGGAATACGAAGTAATTATGGCGTTTCCTGGTTTGAAGAGGTTGAAGCTGGAGCTCGGAACAATGACAATCGTCGGTAACGAGGAAAGGCTAGCTGCAGTGCCTCTGGCGGAGACGAGAGACCAGAGAGACTCCCGATTTAGAGAAGAGAGGAGAGCAGATGGGAGCACCCCGGCGTCGAGAGGCGGAAGAGAAACGAATAAAAGGGGATTTTTGTGCCCCGAGCAGATCACTGTGTTTATATATATATATATATATTTTTAACTAAAAATATATATATTTGTTGATAATAATAACCCGCGCTACTTTAAGATTAATAATATTTTTAAAATTAATAATAATTTTAAAATTTTTAAAAATTAAAAAGACATAATTGTAAAAATAGCCCCATTATTTTTAATTTATTTTTTAAATTTTGATTAATGTTTAACTGTTGAAATTAATTTTTTTTATTTTTAAACTAATTACTTAATTAATATTAAAATAAACAAATTTAAGTGTTTCGTACCAGTTATCAGTTACGTAATTAAAAATTAATAATATAAATCTTATATTAATTCAAATATTCAATTTAAAATTAATTTATCTGCTAAAATTAAAAATATATATATAAATATTTTGTCACTACTTCTCAATTATGTAATTAAAAATTAATAATATTAATTAATTAGTTAATATATATATATATACACTAATTATAATATACAAGAGAGAACAATTTTATTGTAATTCATAACCATTTACAGGGAAAAGAATGAACTAATGATTAAGTTAAATAGTGATTAATATGATGAATTTGTAATATGTTTTGTGCATGTATATATATATGTGTGTGTGTGTGTGTGTGTGTGTGTATAATTAATGATGATGATGAAAAATTTATACCCAAAGAAAAATTGATTGCTGTTATCAGAACAGGTTTTTTCAATTTTCTGCCTTATTAGTAGTCTGCCATTCTTGACAGTTCATATTATTCTTCTTACATGTTTTGTATAGCAGATTTCTCAAAGTGCATTAAACTGAAAAGAAAGCAAGAAAAATCAATTCTCCCCTTTGGAGTCTTCTTTCTCCTTCATATCTCTCCACAGTTTGTCAATCACCCTCTCCATTTCTCGTCTGTCGAAACTTTCGTGCATATTGACTGTCCAGAAAGATGGTGCATTAGACATAATCATTAAGTCGTTTCTCCTATCTTGTATGTCTTTAATTTTCCTTTCCAATTCAGCCAGACGTAAATGCATGAATATTATCACTGCATTCCTCGACTTTATCTCCAAACTCGATTGATCCGCGACCCACTGCAGCTGTACGATTTTCCCGAAAAAATCACTCATGAGGATGTCTGCTTGTTTTTCTTCAAACAGACTTGCTTTGATTATCACACAACCATCATTAACTCCTCTTGCATCTCGACTTGAGACGTTCAATTTATTCAG
The DNA here is from genome assembly GCF_054855325.1 of Carica papaya. NCBI lineage: Eukaryota > Viridiplantae > Streptophyta > Magnoliopsida > Brassicales > Caricaceae > Carica > Carica papaya. The sequence continues at coordinate 35,609,422 of NC_142311.1, forward strand.
TTTGGAATCCATCTTCTCCAGAAGATCAATGAACTTGCGGATTACCGCAGAGCTATTTACAAAGCCGATATGCGACGCGAGTTGAGGTCTGAGGTTCTTTAACTTCGCTAACTCTTTCTCACACGGAGATAACATCACCATGAACTTGACTAGCAAGCGACAGAGACGGATTCCGAGTTCGAACAGTTTGATATTTTCTTCTTTCTCGGGATTATCAACTGACATTTTATCGGCATCATATTGATTCTCATTACTGGATGATCGTTCTTCTTCTTCTCCCTCCGGTTCACCGATCTTTCTCTCCGGACCTTCAAGATTTGCAGGCTCGCTGCGATCCATGATCATTATACCCTTCATTCTTAACGCCGCAATAATTGCAGCAATTACACCTTCTAGCTTTGTCGGGACTCTGTCAACCATCAGCCTGTATATATCTTGTTCTACCTTTTCAAAATTAGCCGAAATCTCGTCGTTTCGGACTGTAAGACGATCAATATCTGGAAGATCAGAAGTGGTAAAACCAGTAAATTCTAGAAACGCAGTTGGCAATTCATCAGACAGTTTCTGCTTATCATCTCCTTCAATCTGATCGTCGCCATCTTTACTTGCTTCTTCTTGATTCGACTCTGCCTCTGCAACCCCTCGGGCCTTATCACTAGACAATCGTTCTTCATCAGTTGAAGGCTCCGCGTGACTCTCATCATCTTCCACGGTTTCTGTACTAGTCTCTTCAAATTCCTCTGAATCTTTCGTGCTGATCTCGATATCCGAATCTTTGGGATCCTCTTCAGCCATGGTTGGAGATTTAGATGTTGAAGAGGAAAGAACAGAAGAAATGGAAATGAGAAGAGCCAATACCTCAGTCGATGAACTGTGAGTCTTTAAATAGAGAAAGAGGGAGAGCGGGTGTATTTGGCGCCAATGAGATATTCGTTTTGGATTACGGTTTTGTCAGTTACGAGAGAAACTAGTATGTTACCTGCGGGTGATATTTAATCCAACACCTGAGAGAAACTAATATAGTTACCTGCGGGTGATATTTAATCCAACAAATTTTTAAATATTTTATTACCGGTTATCAATCATATAATTAAAAATTAATAATACAATTCCCATGTTAATTTAAATATTCAATTTAAAATTATACTCTATTTAAAATATTAAAATTAATTTATTTTAATTAATTTATCTGTTAAAATAAATATAAATATAAATATGTTATCACCAATGTTTATCAATTATATAATTAATAATTAATAATTAATAATTTTAATTACATACATTAATATTATATAGATAATATACAAATAATGACGTACAAAAAGAACATATCTTAATTGGAGGGTTAACGATAAAAGGTGTAATCATCGTGAATCATGACGAACCTGCAAATCTCAAAACATCGAAAGAGAAAGATTAACGAATTGCAGGGAGAAGAAGAAGATAGATAGTCCAGTAATAAGAATCAAGATGGTGCCGAGGAAATGTCACTTGATAATCCTGAGGGAAAAGAGAAAAAAATGAAAAAGAAAATATCAAACCATTCCAACTCGGAATTCGTCTCTCTCGCTTGCTAGTCAAGTATCCAGTTGGTTTAAATGTTATTTTTTAAAAATAAAAATAAAAATAAGAAAAAAGTATAAACGCAGTGGATGAGAAATTCTTTTAAGCCAACAAGAGTATGTTAAAAAAAAAGCTACAAAAATTAATACGAAGTCGTAACTCACTTTCTTCACAAAATAGCTGAAGAGGCATCCCTGAAAAACCCTTGAGTTTCTCGGCCCATAAAGAAGTAAAGAAGATCACTCTATCAAATAGAAAAAGATTAAGGGAGTTATCAATCCTTGAAGAGCCCCTGCATTGAGCTCCAATCACAATACCCATGAACTAGAGCATCTCTAAAGGACTCTAGATTCCTTCTTTGCCCCCCATTCTCCAAGAGGATGAAGCAATAAAAACATCCGAGGCAGGGAAACCCACGTGAGACACAAGTATCGAGAGGCCCAAACCAAAGTCCCGAGTCATCTTATAATGCAAAAGGAGATGGCAACTGGCCTCGGCCTTCCTAAAGTGCAAAACACACATCAAAAGAGAGAGTACATTTGGGCTTGTAATACTTGCAAATGGATCATTAATGTTGAATCTATTAAAAACGATAGTCCTGATAAAAACCTTTGCCCTAGACAAGGACTTTAGCCTTCCAAAATACACTAGTAAAGATCTCGTTATGCCAACTAGATTTATGGGTAGTATAGGCACAAAGGGACTTACGAGCTCGAAAAATTCGAGATCTAACTCTAGCTCTCAAGATGTATAGAGAGAGTAAAAGGCTAAAGGAAATGAAATAAAGAAAACATATCATATATTTCTTGATAATTTAATATATTGGAGGAATAGATCCCAAGAAGTATGCCATCAAATTGATAATTTAATTTCTATAAGTCCTAGTTTTTGAATCTCATCCATTCCTTGGAAACTTGAAACTTATCTTTAATCACTAAATGCCACAGAAGAAATCTAAAGGAAAATATCATAGCAATCAGGCCAATAAGGCAGGTTTGTAGCTACTTATTTTTAATCACTGCAGGAACCTGTAATGTCTTGAGTCAAGGGTTCAGTCTCTAAGGGAATGACCAAGTAGGTGAGAGACTAAGACAGACAGCTTCTATCCAATCAAGTGATTATATCTACTCAACCTAGGGTCTTGTCTACGGCTTGCAGAGGCAGAGTTGACTCAAAAGAAATAAGTAAACATGGCAACAATTAGATTGAAGACTCCAAGATTAATATTGAAGGAGATGATAACCAGAAATTTTGACGAATTCCCAGCTGGGTCTTGAGAATTTACTGCAATTACTTGGGGGGGGGGGGGGGGGGGTTAAAAATGTAGGGTGTAATTAATCATGGATCTTGCAACTCTTAAACTCCAGAAGAAAAAGATCAGCAAATTGCAAGGAGAAGAAAAAGAAGAGGAATCGTCCAGTAACAAGAATCAAGATGATGCTGAGGATTTGTCTGTCGATAATCCCCGAGAAAGAAGAGGAAAATGGAAAATAAAATATTAAACTATTCAATTCGAACTTGCTTGCTGCTCAAGTTCATGATGTTGTTATCTCAAATCCGAGCTTGCATAGAATATCGCGTTCTGTAAATAACTTTGCTTAATACATGATCAGCAAACAAGAACGAATAATAAATGAATCATGACCAACCTGCAAATCTTAAACGTCCAAAGAGAAAGATTAGCGAATTGCAGGGAGAAGAAGAAGAAGGATCGTCCTGTAATAAGAATCAAGATGGTGCCGAAGAAATGTCAGTTGATAATCGTGAGGAGGAAGAGAAAAATGAAGAAGAAAATATCAAATCGTTCCAACTCGGAATCCGTCTCTCTCGCTTGCTGGTCAAGTTTATGGTGGTGTTATCTCCGTGGGCGAAAGAGCTAACCAAGTTAAAGAACCTCAAATTCGAACTCACTTCGCATATCGGCTCTGTAAATAACTCTGCCGTAATCCGCAAGTCTTTCATCTTTTTTTATTTGGAAAAGAAGAAGAAAAAAAAACAAAAAAAAAAGAAAATTCAGTTCTTACCTTCCGAGTCGTCTCCTACATTCATATTTCTCCACAGTTCATCAATCTTCCACTCCGTTTCTTCTCTGTGGAGACTTTCACGCACGCGGACTGTCCCGAAAGATGGTGCCTTAGACTCCTCTTTAATTTTCTCTTTCGGGACTCTCCGAGTGCACCAAAGTCTCCACAGAGGAGAAACGGGGTGGAAGATTGATGAACTGTGAAGAGATATGAATGGGGGAGACAGACGAGTCGGAAGGGAAGCACTGAATTTTCTGTTTTTTCTTTGTTTCTTTTTTCTTGTTCTTTCGTGACACTGCATCATCAATTTTCAATATTTGTAATCTTGTATCTTCAAACCCCTAACCAGTGTATATGTATACATATCTATATATATACATATATATATATATGCAGTTTTGGACGGGATACAAATATGGGTTGCTCCAACTCGTCTGACCTGCGGGCTCTTCATGTGGGTTCATCCCTTATGAACTTGGGCTAATCACCATTTACTTTTGGAATCGAGCAGTACGTACACCGACATATGTGTGTGTGTATATATATATATATTATTTGTTATTTATAAGAAATTCAAAGAAAAGGGGAAAAGGGTCGAAAAAATAGTAGCAGTGAACTGAATCAAGGTCAGTAAACTTTATTTTTTTTTCAGTAATCCATAAATGTAAATCAGGAATATTACAGCAGGAGCAGTGGAAAAAAATTCCAGTCAAAATTATTTGAAGACATTTTCCACAACTTTTTATTCTATCATCTTTTCTTTTTCTTCCCTCTCAAGATACGATATTCGTGCTTGTTATTTTGCTCGATCAATTAATTCGCGTAGCCGAGTTTCGCTGCAAAATCAGAAACTAATTAATCAATTTTTGTGAATAATGGTAGAATATACATAGTAGATGTTATAATTACCGGCAATTTCTCTGGCGTCGCATTCAGAATCGCATTTCATCTCGCAATTGGTGTAACCAGTGCCGGCATGAAGACAATCCTTCTCGCAATGTTTGAAGCAATCCTTCCAGATGGCGCTGGCCTTTTCATCGGCGGCGACCGGGCTGAGGTGGACGGCGGCGACGACGACGACGCACATGAGAAACACTGCTACAAGCTTGTTGGCCATATTTTTTTTCCTTTAATTACTCTTGTTTCTACTTTGTGTTTTGGCTTTTTCTCAGTGTTTCTTCTACTTTTTGATCGATGAAGGAAAAAGCCAGAAGCTGCTTGGTGATTTATATGAGAACTCAAGCTTATTTTTGGCTTAGCTTTTTAAGCCGGAATTTCCTCTGGAACTCACACTGGTTCTCTCTCTTGCTGGATTTAATGGGTTTTACGAGAAATTAGGGTTTTTGTTTCAGTTAATTTTTCCGATTATCAAAATAAATTATATTTTAGTGGTAATGGAAATTTTTCGAACCTGAAAATTCTCAAATGATTTAATAATTAATATATATAATTTTTTTAAATAATTCATGCTGTAAATTTTAAATATTATATTAATATATATATATCTATGTATAAAAATTAAAAAAATTAAGTTTTTTTATTATTCATTCCTTCTTCTTCCTCCCATTTTATACCTTTTCCTTAATTTCTTTGAATCAGAACTAAATAAAGCAATATCCAAATGTGTTTGTATATAGATACACATTACTGTCAATTATATGCGTGTGTGTGTGTTTGTGTATAGAGACTATATAAGTAGTAGAAAAGGTGAAGGCAATGTGGGAAACAGAAGTAAACGGAGATTTTTGAATTATGTGGAGACTTAAGTGGAGTACAGCAGATATCATGAATGGATTTGTGGAGTATCAGTAGGATTTGAAGATGATGATGGTAACCGGTGCTAGCAGAAGAGGCATTAATGATAAGTGAAGGGAAGAAGTAGAAGAAGAAGAGGAGGATGGCGGGGGTTGCAGCACTGGTCGAATTCTAGGGTTCGTGGTGGTGGTGGGAGCTAAACCTTGTGAATGTGGTGGTAATGATGCCGGTGGCTCTGGCAAAATATGCTGAGACTGCGGTGCTGCGGATGGAGCTTCTGCTGCCGCTATTGCCTTGGAAGCTGCTAAAATTTCAAAGTTAGCAATAAGGTTAATGATTCTGTAAGTTTAATTTCTGGTTTGCTATTTACAGTACAGATGATATGAGGTTACCTTGGGGACTCGGAGAAGATGAATCAGTTGGTGGAAGGCTTGGCCCAAGCAATACAGGATTAGGACCTGTATGTCAACAAGCTTCATTTCAACATAGATGTTCCAATTTAAAGTTCAGGTAATTTTTTCCTTTTTCTTTTGAGATAAGGATAGGTGGTAGTGCTCGAAATCTAGGGTTCTAGTTTGATAAATTTGAGTAACCTAGAACAAGGTTCTAGGGATTGTTAGCAAAATGTCAAAACAATTGTGGTACCTGGTGCTGGTAGAGGAGTTGCAGAGGCTGCAAATCAAAATTGAATTCAGAAAACACCATTAATGGCTGTTTATTATAATTTTTTTATACAAGAAGAGAAAAATCAAGAGAGAAATGAACTAACTACCTTGGCACTGCAATGGCAGAGATCCCATATTACAAGCTTGGGGGAGAGAGAGAGCCAGGGTTCTATTAATGGGAAGCTGAAGAGGGACATTGGCAGTGATAATGAGACAAGTACAGTCCCTACCAGTTGTCAAGAGAGTGCTTAATGAGCTGCAACAGCTTGAAGATGGAGAAGAAGACCCATTGCTGCTACTCCCTGTTATAAAATTTAGACATGGAGTGACGCTAGAGATCATGGAGGGTGTGCATGATGTAGTGATCATCTGCCCATTCACTGAAATACCACTCAGTAAGATCCCGATCATAACTCCGAAAACCTTTAACATCTTCGTGGTTGATCTATGAACAATTAGACTATTGTGTTGCACAGATAAAATCAATATTGATATAACTTCTTCAGGTGATTTAAGGATTTACAGGCTTTGTAAAAAAATTGGTTGATTTGAAATGGGTTTTTGGAGTTCAACCACCTTCAACTAAATTTCATTAGTGAATAAACTTTTCCTTAATTTTCCTGATGTGTGATGATATAGCAGATCTGGGTAGGTGAATTTGGCATGATTAATTGCTGTATTTGGATTGTCATTTGTTAATAGACAGTTGATTTACAACATAAGTCTTGGGTCAATTGGGTGAATGTCCAAGTCGATAGTTTTGACTAGGTCGAGGATGTTTACAATGGATCAACTTGATTAGAGAATATATATTATAGTAATTACTGTCGTTTTCAATGACATTTCTACATTTCGTTAATTAGACGATATATATAACACATAAAAACGTAAAGTCTGATTATAATTTACAACTTCTTATAGAAGTAGCGACCATACGGTCAAAAAATGGTTAGTAATTATCGGTATGTTCATTAATGACAAGTGCTACTATTTTGAAAATGTTAAAAATTCTGATCTATGAGTAAAAGTAATTGATTGAAAGTTGAATAACATGACACTTTCATTATGTAAATCTTAGATGTGTTTAAAATGTATATACATACATTCACTCAGGTGTTATTGATGAATTACATGCATTTTAATTTATTCAAAAAATTATTCCCTTAAGCAAGAAGTTTGAAAAGAGAAGGATCTAGAAGTGGTTTAATTAGAAATCACAAGCCTCCTTGGTTTAGTAGAATTTGGTAATCAGAAACATACCAATACTTTTTGTCTTTTTCCACTCAAAACTTTGTATATATACACCCATTGTCTTTGGCTTTCTTCTCAATCCAACTCCAACCAAAATCCTTGACTCTAAACAATCAAGCTAGCTAAATTAAAGTTTTGACAAGCCACTTAAATGGCTTCAAGGGGATGTCAAATGGGTCTGGTGGCCATGGTGGTGCTTGTAGCCATGCTTTGTGGTAGAGCCATGGCTCAATCAGGTTGCACTTCTGTAATCACCAGCCTGGCTCCATGCCTCAACTACATCACAGGCAACTCATCCACCCCATCATCTTCTTGTTGCTCCCAGCTGGGCAATGTGGTTCAATCCTCACCACAATGCCTTTGCTCTCTGCTTAATGGAGGTGTCCCCCAGTTAGGCATCAGCATTAATCAAACTCTTGCTCTCTCGCTTCCTGGTGCCTGTAATGTGCAAACTCCGCCAATTAGCCAGTGTAACGGTATGTCTATTTTTCTTGCATATAAATATACTACACATTTTTTTCTGTCAGTTTAAACTTTTTGTGTGATTGACTGCAAAAACTCTTAGCTTAGTTCCAATCTTTAATTCACATGTTTAGCGTACGAGATACATTTTAACGTATAAATAATAAGATTATTTCATTCGAAAAAGACTAACTTGAATCTGATATTGTGGAAAGCAGCTGGAAATGGACCAACAACTACGGGAACTTCTCCGGTTGGTTCTCCAACTGGGTCTCCGGCAGATCCTTCTGATGACACACCCGATGCTGCAACTACTCCATCTGCCTCAGAAATCCCTTCAGGTATAATCATAATAATCAGACACACTGTTTGATTTTAAAGATCACTCGCTGAGCAATGGTCTTATTAAACTGCAGGAACAGGATCCAAGACTGTGCCATCCACAGATGGAAGTTCATCATCAGATGGAAGCACTGCAAAAACACCACTTCATTTTCTTCTTCTCTCTTTCACCTTCATATGTGTTTCTGTTCTTACCAAATTTTGATATGTTGTATGTGTTGAAACATATAGATTCATGGGAGTGTGAGATTGTATTGTTCATTGGGTTGATTTGTTTCATGTAAAAATAAAATATTTATATTGGTTTCTATATTTATATATTTTCCTTTTAACCTAAAGAGATTGTCTGGTTACCAACCACAACCTCCCATCTCCAAAACAGGGAATATACATACACATTACATATATATATATATATATGTATATTGGGCATATAGAAACATTCCTTATAAACCCCTCATGTAAACATGATTCTTGCATCATTTGTTTCTAATATTATCCCCTAAAAAGTTATATATATATATATATATATATATGTAATCAGTCAACTTTCCATGCATTTTTGTGAAATGAATTTTGAAAAAGCATAAATTAGATGTTAGGTGAAAATAATTTTGAAATTTAAACTATTAATTTTTAATAAAAATCAAATTTATTCTTTAAAAATTATACATTATAGTTTTTTTATTATAAATATATAAAAAATATATATTTTTTGGATTTTACTATTCTTAAAATCACTTTGTATTTTACTTTGAGAGTCTGAAATAATTATTTTTTACAGTCTCGCTTAGTTAATTAATTAACATAAATTAAATTTAAATAACTCTAAAATATCATACAAATTAGTAAATAACTTGGAAATTGAGCTTATCCGATCCAATCATAACCAAACTTTTTAAAAGTATATGTTTAAATAAAACTTTAATATAAAGTATACGTTTTTCTAAATTTTGTATTTATTTTACAAATTGAGAAATACTAGTTTAAGTTAATTAAGAAAGTTTCTTAAAATTGAAACACAAATCGATTTTGATTAAAGGGCAGTAAGACGTAAATTGATTAGCGACTCGTAATGCAAACAAAACATGCTTTAAAATAAATTAATTTCCGCGCAAACTCCAATCTTAACGATAAAGTTCTTAACAATAAAGTGATTCTAGTCAACGCGAACTTCAATCTTATCATGACTATCAAGATTTGACTCGTGAAAGATTACACTGTCAAAATAAAATATGTGTATCGTAAAAGAAATCGGTGTGCAGACTATTTGACAAATCAAGTTTTTGACCGACCTTCTGAAATTAATGAATATCATTAGAGAGAATCTCATCAGAGTCTCTTAATCTAAAATGTGTAATATCTAAACGTTTCTTTTTTTTTGATTTTATTGTGCTATTTTTTCTATTTGTACAAAAAATAAATAAATCAATATCTTGAATTGTTACGAAAAATACCGTCAGATTCTAAAATAAATACGATTCAATTACGGGATCACTATATTTCACTTCATTCGTGAAATTACAAACTCTATCGTTAATATGAATAAAATTATTTTCACGTCTTAAGTAAAAGTTTAAAAAATTAATAAAACCTTTTGAATTAATATCCGAATCAACTAACTAAGACTTTTTATATCGAAATGCCGGTGGAGTAGGCACCCTGAATTTATTATTGTTTGGCAAAGTGTGACATGAAATAGGAAATTAGCTAGGTTGGTGAACCATAAAAACTTAGACAAGTTTTCTTTTTTCCTTCCTTTAAATTCCATAAACGTACCGTTCTCTCTTCGGCCATTAGCTAATCTCGAGAAATCCCGAAAAGAAATTCAGCTTCAATGGCGAAAGCTTTCGTAATAATAGCGATAACAATAACAATACTAACGAGTTTCGTTTGTCATAGAACCCTAGCTCAATCAAGCTGCACGGACGCGCTCGCGAGCATGACTCCGTGCTTGGATTACATAACGGGTAATTCATCTACTCCCTCGTCTTCGTGTTGCTCGCAGCTAGCGAACGTCGTGAGCTCGCAGCCGCAGTGCTTGTGCCAAGGGCTGAACGGTGGCGGATCGTCTTTGGGAATTAATGTTAATCAAACTCGGGCTGCGGCACTCCCGGCCGCCTGTAAAGTCCGGACGCCTCCGGTTAGCCGCTGTGGCAATGGTAATTAGTCTCCATTCATCGTGTATTTTGCATTCGTAGTTAATTAATGATTATCATTAACGTGTCCTCTAATTCTTCCCGGCATCTCCTCCCACAGATTCTGCTTCTGGGAAAAATGAATCTCCTTCAGGTAATTAGTAAAAACATGCTTGAAATTCAGTACTGTTACAGTATATACACACACATATATATATATATATACTTCAAATATAGCTAGTATAGTTAAATTAATCTTGTCTAACTAAACTGTAATTAATATAAACTGCAGGAAATGGATCGAAGACAACCGAAGTTAGTGGGTGGTCAGATGGGAATTCCACCAATCTGACATTTTCCCTGCTTTTTCTGCTGCCATTTTTGGCTTCTATCTTCACCTCCGTATGAGACCCAAAATTTTCTGGACATTTTTTTTTTGCTCTCTCTTCGTGGGTTTATACATACATATACATACATACATATATATATATATATGATGGTATTTGTATTGATTAATTGATTTGGGTCGTATGGTAATAACTGGTATAAGGGTGTACTGGTTTTCTTCTTCTCATTATTATAGAACAATAAAGAAGTAAGGTCTTGTTGCAGGCTGCCATGGCATAACTCTATTAAATTGAATCCTACCCTTTTCGTATATTTGTGAAATTGAATATATAAATATAAATAAATATATATATATATAAAGTTATTCTAATTATGCATAAAACACTTAATTATAATTTATTTATATATATATATATATTAAAAATTAAATTATTAAAAAAATAAATATAATTTTTTAATTAATTATGCCGAATCTTCTAGATAACATTTACAAATATTCAAACAAAGTTTGGTTGCGTACATCTTTATAAGCTGCCAATTTCAATCATACAAGTCACATAATTTGAACAAGAAATCAAATCTTGTTAACTTACTTTACAAGTCACCCCGGATTTTTAATATATATAAAAAACGAGTTATATGTCATTACTATATGATAATTAAAAATTTTATATTATACTTAAAAGTCGTAAATTCAAATTTTATTATAAATTTATTATTTAATAAGTATATTATATAATTTGTTAATGTATTTTTAAAATTATACTGATAAAATCGGTCGGGTTGAATTAAATTTTAACGAATTTATTATATTTTTTGAATAAAAAAATAATAATTAAAGAATTAATATATGTTAAATTTTAAAATAATTTATTTAAAATTCAAAAAGATAATATTGATGTAATAATTATGCTATAATAATATATATTAAGAATATATGAGGTACAAATATATTATAAATTTTTTAATAAAATTTGGGTATTTGAATATAAATTTTGTTGTAAAAATTTCAAAAATTATAAACTCAAAGTTCATTTAATTTCAATCCTTCTTTATAAGTAAATTAATTAATTAATTAATTTTCAAATAAAAATAATATTTTACGGTAATTACATTTTTTAATTCGGATAATTATAATTACATTTCTTGGAAGGTAAACCGAGGGCGTGTTTGACGAGAATTAAAAATAATTATTATTTTTTAAAATATTTATTTTACATTCACGTTAATTCTCAAATTAAAATTAATAATTAAATTATTAATTAATTTTTATAATTTTGTAAATAAAATAAATATAAAAATATTATATTAAAATTTAATAATGGTTAAATTAAGAATTTTTGTTTTTCGTAATTCGGTCTGGCCTCGCCGTTTCCTTAGCTGTATGTATGTACATACCTTTCTCCTTCTCTCGTCTCCTGTATCTTCTCGGCCCAAATCCGACGCTACTCTTCGTCTCCCTCTCTCGCTCCCTCGCTCCCTCGCTCCTCTCAGTAGAAATCTGGAATTTCACGCCTTAAATTTCCCATCTTAGCTTGCAGGTAAACCGTCTCTCTAACTGCAACGCATGAGTGATGCAATTGTCTATCGTTTCATCTTGTTTTGACTGTTCTACATGGGTTATTGAATTCAATTTTGATTCGTCTTTCAATTAGCGAAATACTCGTTGTTCCTTTTCTCGGATTCCGACTGGATTTCGTGTCTGGCGTGAATAAACTGCACTTTTGAGTTGTTCGTTTGACGAGCTGCTTGTTTTTTTTAGGTGAATTTTAGGGTTCTGATATCAATTCCGGTGAGATGGTCTCTGGATTTTTCGTTTTTGGTCCGTGACTAACTCGTCGATGATTTTGATACGGGTTTGTTTGGTTCTGGTGATATTTTAACTTCGTTAGTTTCTTGAAGTACATTGAATTTTTGTGCCGTGGCTGCTTCGAAACGTCCTTGGTTTTTTGCGTTTGGAGATATCTGCCAATGCATGTTAGGTTTTATTGCAAAGCAAATATGTTGCCTAAAAATTTTAATTTGTTTGGTGTGGATCATGTGTTGATGGTGGGGTCAATTTGTTTGTTTAGTGGAATCATCATGCTTATCTTCATGAAGTTTCTAGTCTTCATACCTAGAAGAAAGCTACATCATTGTATATATTTTTCATCCTCATCTGTTTACAAATGCATTATTTTAGGGTTAAATGAGCTTTCTTTTGGTAGGTTCTGTGTCATTTCTGATATTAAATTGTTGGCTTTCCCACTTGCCAATTTGCAATGTTGAATATATATGATTCATTTTGTATTGTGTCGCCGTATGGCTGGAAAATCTCCATTTCCACCATCTTTTCTATGTCAACCTGTTTTGTAGTCTTTTGGGGTGTAAGGTTGTATTCTTTAAAACTTTCCTACTGTCATAGGGGGAAAATCTCGAAAGAAAAACATTATTAGCCAGCTATAGTCTTTGGTCTTCCTGCGCACTGAATATTGAGAATGTTTCCAAACTTCTGTGTGTGCTCCCTTAACACTCAGCACTTGCTGTGCTTCCAGCAAGAAACTGTCTTGGATACAATCAATGATTGAATGATGTATTTTCATCGTCGCAAATGAAATTGGAGATTTAGAGGGGTCAGATTTGAGCATGGTTCCAAAATCCTAAGCCAATGTTTGGAAAGATTTTCAGTGAATAACTTGATTGTAAATTAAATCGTCATGCAAAGTGCTTGGTATTTTTCACTTGTTGGAATTTTAAGCCAACAACTTGGTGATCTTTCCCCAAGATTAGAGGGCGTCAAATATTAGAATGAACTGATGTTGGCACTTGGCAATGAAATCCGAATGCTTTAATTCTTTAGAAAAACATCCAAAAATTATTGGAGCTGATGTCTGGTTCTTTCTGTCTTCCTCTTTAATGAAGACCAAAGAAGACTAACTTGTTTTACCATTGTAAGAATGACAATGTAGTCTTAAATGTTATCAGAAAAATTTTGGAAATTTGATTTTAGGAATTTTATTCAGTTTTCTACTATGTTTGGGGTTTTGCTTAGCTTAATCTAAACTTGGTTTCGTATTTGAAAATGTGGTGCTTAAGCAATAGAACCTCCTTTATTGAGATTTGGACAAGTCTGTTATTGATGATTTTGGTTACAGCTAATGAATTTTTAGAATGAGCTACTTCTTCAGTCTCCAGTTTTTTTTCCTTCTTTTTTTTTTTACTTTTTGGTTTCATTTTCTATGCTTTCTATTTCTTCTCCTTGTTATGTCTTTCTTATGTGTTCCATTATAACATTGGATGCGTATGATGCATATTGTGTAGCATATCTGGAAAAGTTCAAAAGTTTGGAAGTTTGAAACTGAAATAAAGAATTTGTGAGCCTCCTTTGGACATTTGTGGACTATGTATGAGTTTGAAGGGGTAAGTTTCTTGGAAGTTAGGATGGTCTGGAATTATTAAAATTACAGGAAAAATTTTCAACCTTAAGGCTAAGATTACTGCATATGGTTTGTTTATAGAGCTTGTTAGTGCCTTTTGTTATCAGAAGGGAATATATGTTTGGATCTGCCCATTTATTGACTTCTTTAGTCCCTTAGTTGATTTTTCCCTCTCTAAAATATTCGTTTTTATGATGTCCTACTCTTATGCTTTAGATTACTTTATTTTGCTGCATTGAGCAAAGAAATGGTTGAATTCTTTCGTAACTTGGACCAAAAAAAACTATTGGTGGTCATGGCCAAGGGATCTGTCTTCCTTCTTCAATGCTTTAATGTTCATGGACATTTAATTCAGAACTAATTCACCTAAATTTTGTGTATTAGGTAGCAGATTACTATTGTGTTGGCAATATAGAAACAAGTAGCCAGCAAAATATTGTCTGAAATTGGATGAAATTGCAATAGCATGTCTGCTCTGATTGAAGGTCTTCCCGACGCCGTTGCTCTCCGGTGTCTTGCTCGTGTTCCTTTCTATCTTTATACGCGGTTGGAGCTTGTTTCTCGTTCCTGGCGCGCTGCTGTTCGTAGTCCTGAGCTGTTTAAAGCCCGAAAAGAAGTTGGTTCCTCAGAGGATCTGTTATGTGTCTGTGCTTTTGACCCTGAGAATTTGTGGCAACTTTATGATCCTCTCCGAGACCTTTGGATTACTCTTCCTGTTCTCCCCTCAAAAATCAGGCACCTTGCCCACTTTGGCTGTGTCTGCACTGAAGGGAAGCTGTTTGTGATTGGTGGTGGCAGTGATGCTGTTGACCCATTGACAGGTGACCAAGATGGGAGCTTTGCAACAAATGAGGTCTGGTCATATGACCCTATTATTCGACAGTGGACACCACGTGCATCCATGCTTGTGCCCCGTGCTATGTTTGCATGCTGTGTTTTGAATGGAAAGATTGTTGTTGCAGGTGGTTTCACCAGCTGCCGAAAATCAATTTCTCAAGCAGAAATATATGAACCAGAGAAAGATGTATGGATCCCAATACCAGATCTCCATCGCACTCATAATTCAGCATGCTCAGGCCTAGTTATTGGAGGGAAGGTTCATGTCCTACACAAGGGGTTATCGACAGTTCAAGTTCTGGACCATCTGAAGCTTGGATGGACAGTGGAAGATTATGGTTGGCCCCAGGGTCCAATGGCAGTTGTTCAAGGTGCGCTCTATGTAATGTGCCATGGACTTATTTACAAGCAGGAAGGGGAAGCAAGGAAGATGGTGGTTTCAGCCTCCGAGTTCCGAAGGAGAATCGGTTTTGCAATGACTGGACTTGGCGATGAGATTTACGTGATCGGCGGAGTGATTGGCCCTGATAGGTGGAACTGGGATATCAAGCCAATGTCTGATGTTGAAGCGTTAACGGTGGGCAGCGAGAGGCCCACTTGGCGCCAGGTAGCTCCGATGACACGATGCCGCGGAACAATTCTTGGGTGTACCCAGCTGAGAATTTAGATCTCGATTGGTGTCAGTTGTTAGTTTTGTGGTGAAAATTGTGCTCTTTTCTCAGCATCGAACTAGGAGATGAGGAATGATCTCTCTCTCTTTTTTTTTTTTTTTTTTTGTTTAGTTGGCTGCCTTGTGTGTAAGTGATAATATGTGGCCTTGTGTTTTGTTTTGGGATTGAGGGAAAGTAGTCCTTTTAACAATCGACAAGCGTAGCCCTTCGAAACTAAAGATTAAGACTGGTAATAGGTTGCTTTTACTTGCCCCTCTGGATATACAGGATCATCTAGCAACAAACCCATTTTCTGCTTTTCACTTATTTTTCGACAGATCTAAGAAAATTTCAACTTGCCCCATTGTTTTTTCAGACTCAAGTTTTTTAATCTTTCAAGTTACAATCATCAAGAAAAGAAATTACAGAAGCAATTAGGTTGACAGAGCAGGTGTTCGAACAAAATGAAGGAAAGAAGAATACCACTTGGACGGACGGGCCTTGGAAAGCCCATCTAACTTCAATTCTTCTTCTCCCTCAAAAGCCTGAACCCGTCAAGCGGGAAGAAGAAATAAAAAAAAGAAAAAACCGCAGCAGAAAAACCCTAAGAAAAAAAAACACTAACCTGTCTTGCGTTCCCAGACAGGGCAGACCCGAAGAAATGGAAGATACGCAAATCGAGGAGGGAGAGAGTCACGGAGACAACGAGGTTGCTCCAGCATTGATAGCGATCCACCCCACCCAGAGTTCGGTTGCAGTCGCTGTCGGGTCGGACCTTCGTGTCTTCGATATCCAGTGAGTTATCTCCCCCCGCGCCATGTTCTAGTATCCTTTTAGTTAAATGGTTCAACGTGATTGGAAATACGATGTGATCGCCACATGAAAGTTACGCGAGTGTTTTGCTGTGGCAAAAGAACTGCGTCTTGCTTTTAATTTCGCTTGGATATTATGCTCTGGTTGGCTGCTGAGAATTGAAGAAACAACAATTTGAAAGTATCTCTTGCTATTCGAATTTTCCGTGCCTGTTTTCGTTCCCATGGATTTTAATTTCTTTTTTTTTTTTTCTTCTCTGAAGATGCTTTTCCTTCACCGTGAAGTCGAAGTTTCTCTAGTTCTAATGAATTATGATTTAAAAAATGAGTCTTCAAACTGGCTGAGTGGTAAATGTTGGGAAGTTAAAATTGTTGTGGAATCCCTTTTTACATGATTGTTGGTTCTTTGGCAGAGGTGATTGTGCCGTCTCGTTAGTGGATGATTCCGGTGGGCGTTCCCACAAGGATTCTATAAGAGCTATTCGCTATGGGGCTAATGGAAAGCTCTTTGTCTCTGCTGGTGATGACAAACTTTTGAAGATTTGGTCTGCGGAATCTTGGCACTGCATTGCTACCGTGTGAGTTCTTGAAACCTATGCAGGTTAGCTGATGTTAAAAGTTTAAGGTACTTGGAGAATAAGATACTTAAATTATTGTGGTAGAAGTGAATGCAAGACTAAGTATGAATTAGGGCTCCCTGTTCCCTGCAATCTAAATTTTTTGAACTTTAGAACAAATCGTTGAAGTATGATGATGCAGATATAAGTTGTGGTAGTTGGTATGCCTATTTGCGTAGTGTCTTCCAAAAAAAAAATTCTCATTAATCCACCAAAAGGATGGGATGTGGATGCCATTGGAGCGAGTTTTCTTGTGAAGATTGTACAAGATAGCTAAATTTTAGTTCATTCTGGAACTTGCACGTAACCAATCCAATCTTTAATGTCATTGTTCTCTCGTGTGGTTTATTTTATTTTTCTGATTTCTGTAATTTTTAACAGGTGTTCAGAGAAGAGAGTTAGTGCGGTAACAATAAGTAATGATGGTTTGCATGTCTGTTTTGCTGATAAATTTGGAGTTGTTTGGGTTGTTGATTTGCATGGGCTTGATGGAAGTCAAGCCGTACACAACAAGAAGGCAGCACCGTTACTTGCTCACTATTGCAGTATTATCACTAGCCTGGTAAATATATTTTTCTCTGTATATGTTTGGTTTTATTGATTGCTTGTTAGGCATCTTGAAGGTCATCACTTGAATACATTGAACTATACTCTCACACGGATCGTGATGATAATGATATTTTCTTTTAGTAAAAATTGTGCTAGCAGGGCTAAACTGCTCGCTAATATTTCTAGTTTGGAGGCTTTTACAGGTGAGGACTCAGATTAGCTGTACCACAGTGTGTTTTTTAGATTTGAAGAAACAGTTTCTATCTTCTTCTTGAACTTGTCGAATGGAGTATCATGATTTCTTTCCTATTTCTTATACCAGTTTAGCCTTTCAGTTTGTAACTTCGGGAGATATATCTTAAATATTTCCTTGTGGGGGAACCATTCTTCTGGTTTATACAAGTTTCTTAGGGCCGGATGTTTAATTAGGATTAAAATAAGACAAATCTTAATTCTTATAGCATATTAATATTTGTAAGCATGCCAATTATTAACATTTGTTATCTGCAGGAATTTTCCCCAGATGGCAAGTACATTGTTAGTGCAGATCGGGACTTTAAGATTCGTGTAAAATCAACTTCCCATTTGTTTGTATAAATACTAGCTTTGTCTGTACACCTATTTTATACAATGGTATTTTTATGACAGGTTACTGTTTTTCCTAATAAGCCTTTAGATGGAGCTCATGAAATACAAAGTTTTTGCCTTGGTCATACGGAGTGAGTTTTTAGGATCACATCTTTTCCTTGAATTTCATGTTTGTACTTTGTCCCAATTGATGAAGTTGGAAAAATCTCATACTTTTCCCCTGCAAGTTATCTCCTTCTGCAAATTTGTAGTAGTGTTTTACCTGACCACAAATTCATTTCATGTATCTATTGACAGGTTTGTATCATGCCTTGCCTTTATTTGCACCCCAGATTATCCCCAGGGTTTTCTTGTGTCTGGAGGGGGTGATTCAACAGTAAGTGTTCATACGTTGACGACTTTTCAGAGTTTTTTGATCCATATATATCAGTGTGTAAAGTAAATTGATAGTTGATCAGTGCTGTTCTTCCAGGTTCGATTGTGGGATTTTACCTCTGGATCTCTTCTTGATACATGTGAAGTTGGTGTGAAGGTATATCTACTTGCATTATGTTTTCTGAATTTTCTTTTCTATGTGATTTTGACTTAGATTGCTGGAGTTTCTAGTACCCTTTACCTTCACCTGATGTGGAAGGCTCTGGCCATTGAGCCAGGAAGCAATCCTAAGTTTGGTGAGATTCATGTTGTCATCTCTTGCAGTGTGGTAATATGTTAATGATAGTCATGAAACTCTTGATTTTGGTTTAGTCAACAGATATGTCGATTTAGCTTGATTCTATTTTTTTTTTGTTACCAAAATGTTGTGAGTGATTAATTCATTCCCCACAAGGCGAACTGTGTTTGGAGCATGTAGTTCAGGTGAGGCTGGCCATAGGACCAGAAATTGAGATTTGTTTTTGGGTCTTGATGTGCAATTGGGAAAATAAGTGATATTGGTTTGACATCTTTTACTTACTGAAGGCAGGACATTTAGAGTCTAATGGAAGCGAACTGGCACATTCTACTGTTACTGATCTGTGCGCGCTCTCAGGTTCACTTGTAGCAGTGGCTGTTCAGAGGCAAGTGTCTTTATATTCTGTGTCTACTTATTTTCTTCTGAGAAGTGTGTCTGTTGGTTTCTTATGTTATTTCTCTCATATGCTTCCTTTTTAGCTTGCAAGCAATAGTGTTATTGAGCTGCGACCTCTCTACTCAAACTCTTTCTGTTGCCAAGGTAAGGACCAGACTGAATTTTTAACTCAAACTCAATTGAACATTTTAAAATAATCAAATTGAGCCTTCTAAGATAGTCCTTGAATTTTTAATCAAAAATATTAAACTACAAGTATTTCTTAGAATCGTACAACAATGGCTTCATGTTTCATTTCAAGTGATTATTGCAGCTGGTTTCCATCAAAGGAGAGTGTTTCATTCCTACTAGTCTTGGGAGTTGCACAGCCGGAGGACTATTGTGGATGGTAACAGGCGTCTCTAACCTGCCTGGGTTTGATTACCCTTCTTTCTCTCGAGTGAAGGTTATATCCAGTTTAGAAGAAAGTACTCCTGATACTAGCGACAGAAAGCCAATTGTGTTGGAAGATAATCAAATACCCGGGAGAGAAAAACTTCTCGAGAAGTTGCAAGGAAGTGTGTCGATTGAGGGAAAGTTTTTCTTGGCTGCTGCTGAATCTGTGAAGAAAGCTATGTCCAATTTATTGATTAAGAAGCATTACCCTACAGAGAATAGAGACTTCAGAAAGAGGACCAGAAATGATAGAAAAACCAAGCGGTGAAACTAAATTCTCATTCAAACCCAGTCCTTAATTTGAGTTATGAAGGGCATTTTTGGTTTTCAGTATTGAGCTGTTTTTTTGTAGCATTACTTGATCTTTACGTTAGATTATTATGATGCAATATTCTTGATTTGATAGGCTGCCATGACAAGGTGACTTTTTTCTCTTCACTCATTTACAAGTTACTCATTTGAGGTTTCTCTTTTTTCTTAACACCAAAAGTTAAACCGAATTCACATGAAATTAACAACATGTCTTGTTACCATTATGACATTTGACTAAGAATTTCCAAAGATTACTTTTTGTTTAACTTCGTGATTGGAATATTATCTTCTTGTGAAAATGTGCAGTTTGGTTGCACCATTGATGACCCTTTTGAAAATATTTGGATCAAACAAAATTTTAAAGATCCAAAACGACGATATCTTAAACTAGAACTCAAATAATCGCAAGACCAAAGTTCCGTTTGCCTGCTTTAAGAATGAGTTATGATTTTCTGAATCGATTTGTGCAAAGAAAAAGACATTAATCGTCAATGGCCAAACACGGCGTGGTGAAAGTAGTTCGGTGGAGAAAATTTGGAGTGGCGTAGCAAACTTCTTCAAGTTTGATATTACAAAAACTTACGTATAATACACTTCCTTTCCCATCTATGTCACCATCCATTTATCACTTCTTCTTTTCTTCTTCTTCTTCTTCTTCTTCTTCTTCCTTCTTAATTTCTTACCTTCTCAACCATAACTCATATTTCCCATTTTTTTAAAAAAATGGGTAAATAGTAAATTACTTACATACACCCATATCTACAAAACCAATTAAAAAAGTAATTACCTTTTGAACTTCAGTAATTACAAAAGATTACCCAACAAAATTTACCCATTAACCCACTAAAGATTACTCTTTCATATTCCTATTTTCCATTACCAAATCATCCACCACTTTTCGTATACTAACAATTAAATTCTAATCATTCATATTAAATTATTAAATCCAACACTCTACTCGGATGTTCATCTTGTTGATACCTTAAATTTGATGAGTCAATCTCATCCCACACTTACCCCAACACGACATGTCGTTTCATCCCATCTTGATCTTACTACATGAATTCAGGAAAAAAATATATAAAAAGATCAAAGCTTGGTTAATGTGCCTTAGTCAACAAACCAATTATACACTTATACACACACACACACACACACACACACTCTCATCGACCCAACTTTTCTTAATTACTTGTCTTTAATGGGTGCTTTCTTTTTTTTTTTTTTGGGTAATGGAAAAGTGAAAGAGATGGGTGCACTTATTCGATAGAACAGGGTTTGGTGGGGTCAATTTGAAATTTGAAGCTCAGTGAAGAAGACGTTATACGAAGGCGAGGTCCCCATGCTCTGCTTCAAATGGCCTATCGAATGATGCCGAGTGGCTCTAAACGACAACCACGAGTCTTTTAGATTGGTGCTTTCAGTTCGCCATGAGATGTACGTACGCATTTACATACATGCGTTATATAGATATAGTAATGTAATAAATGTTGGCGAGTGGAGTGGATAAGACCGTCGATGTGTAACGAAGAAAAATTGGGATCGTGTGATGAAATGAAACATGAGAGAGAGATCGGGGTTGGGGTTCCTTGGAAGAAAAAAGTGCCCACGAACTCTTAACTTCTTAGTTTGATGTAATATATTTGACTCGTAATATTTTTTGTAATTGGGTTTTTGATATTTTGGGTGGATAATTCCAATTTGATCAAAGATATCTATACATACATACATATACATATACATATAAATATATATGTATTCCTACACTTTCTTATATGTGGCATTCCGCAACCTAACTCATAATCTCTTTTGCAAATATCAAAAAGTAAGAATTTTTTTTTTTTTCAAGAAATAGTGGGATGTGTTCTTCTAACACTTTGATGATGAATTTGAAAAGTAAGAATTTTTAGAGTACATAAAGAAAAATAAAATAACGAAATTGTATTTCTACTACGATGGAAGACTTCTAGCTCACGTAATATTTCTTCGTGTTCACAAATTTAGTTATTAAAAATTTGACTCTCATATAATAATATATGAAATTTTAAATTTTAAATAGTTACCTTCTCTATCGTTCGATATATTTTTTTTTTTAAAAAAAACAATCCTTAATGAAATAATATCTCTTCGTTAGTAAAAAATTTAAGACGGGTATTAACCTATTGAAATCATCCTAACTGATGAAGTGAAGTCTTACGTAAGAAGATTTTTTTTTTTTATTAAAATCATAGTAACTTACTGAGACAAAACTCGACTTAGTTAAAGTACTAAACTAGTTGAAATAACTGATATCAGCGCGTAACGTGTACTAAAAGAATGATAAATTCTACGTCATCGGTGAACTTTGAGTTTGTGATTTGTAAGCGAAATATTAAGATTTTAACAGAGCAGAACACTGTACTAGCGTTATAATTTACTCGTAAACCTAACCCGTAAAAAAGCCGAACATTGAATTTTATTGAAAATAAAAATGCACCCACTTTACCAAATTAAATCTACAATTCAATTAAAAAAAAAAATTTTGAAGTGGGCATCTTTATGGGAGAGTGAAGGATTGATGCCATTTTGATGCCACCATTAACATTCATATTCCTACTCCATAAAGTCTTTCCAATGCTACATTCATGTCTTCAATTTTTTTTAAAAAAATCAAATTTCTTTTGTACATATCACCACCACTTTTTTTAGTGTAAATTATACAAAAAAAAATAAAAAAAATACCTTATAATTTTTTATTATTATATATTATTTTTAAAATAACATAAATATATATATATATATACATATATATATATATATATAATAAGTGATGTGTCCAACTTAATTTTTTCTATTTTATAAAAAAAATATGAGTTAGAATAACTTTATAAATTTAAAAGATAAATTATAACCCCCAAAAAAAATTTGAAATTCAATTTCACTACCATGGTTAATAATTTAAAAAATAAAATAAAAATTTACCCTTTACATATATATATATATATATATATATATATATATATGAATTGATTATGTCATTTGTCCCAATTGATGAAAATCGTTCGTACTAGTGATTAAATACAATATTGAGTTATATGGTAGGCTATAGTTGCAACAATGACACCAAGGGGAGCAAATTATTGGTATATACATTTTCTATTCCAATATTATATATATATATATATGTATGTATATATGTATAGACACACACGAAACTTCAATTTAATTGAAGGGACCCCCCCTAGTTTTATTGATGAATATCATGAATCTAAACTTAAATCATGTGGACTATGTAGCTAGAGACCATATGATATATATGTATGTGTGTATATATATATATATACACAAACACACACACATATATATATATATATATGTGACATTCAATATGGGCTCTTACAACTATATATGATAACATGACGATATTATATTAGTTTTCCATTGTACTATTTTTATGGTAAACTTTACTGTATTTTTATTCCATCGTATTATTTATACATTGTTTATAATATATATATATATATATATATATATATACACAACAAATATAAAAGAGTAAACTGCTCTCAATAATATTGACAGTATAATAATACATATATATATATATATATAAATCACGATCATAACTTTGTTGTTGATTGTATTTTATTACTTAAATATATAGAGTTTCTAGAGGTCACCTAAACCTACCTTCTATTTATCTAGTTGCAATATTATATATATATACATATATATATATATAACTTCTATATAAGTAAAAGACTTTAGTAGTTTAATGCATTAAATTTTTAGACGATGATAATTAATAATTTCGTGGAGTTTATATAATTAATGTACTATATTTATATGTTCATGAGTGCCTATATTTATATTTTATGTACTATATATTCCTTTCCTTTTGGTATTTTAAAAGTATAATCTAATAATGGTGAAATTAATATCCATGCAAATTAAAAATTCATCTAGAGTTTAAATTTTATGGTATTGTATTAAGGGTTATTATATTATAATTAATATATATATATATATTATATGATTGATGAATATAATCATTTAATCTAGTATTACATTTTTTTACTTTGTAATACACGAATTCAAAATTTATCTCATGATTAATTTTAGATTTTGAAAATAAATATAAAATTATTTATAAATTAATTTAATTTAATTTTAATAGATTATGAATGTAATCGAAAATAATTTTCAGAAAAATAGGTAAAAATTTGGATTCGATGAGTGTTTTTTAAAAAAAAATTAAGAACAGATGGTCAAAGTATAAATATAAAAAATTATATCACGTATGACTGTCTAATCAGAAGTCTCAACGAATTGAAGTATGCCGCGTGGCGAGGCACGCTGATGTCGGTGCAATGTGGGATGCCACGCGACGATCCATGTGTCCCGCGATCGGATGGCCCAGAATTGATCTCGTACGCGTGGACGACCCAGATTTGTTCCATCCTTAAACGCAATCGGACGGCTGAGATCAAATCGCGATGGACGATCCAGATTCATTTCCTTATTATGTGCGATTGGACGGACGAAATTGATCGCGATTGACAGTACATATGAACGTGAGATGGATATAAATATCTCACATCACACGGAAATACAAACCCTAGTCGCCAGCCCCCACCGGAGAAGAAAAATTAGATACTGGAGAAGGAGGCCGACCGTCAACCACCGTCGCACCGAAGCCACTGACGATCGCCAAAAAAGGTAAAAATTCTCCATGCCTGCTCGAAATTTGATTCTGAGCATTCATGTGGTCAAATCGGAGCAAAAGGGATGACAGGTGAGCCGAAAACAGTGGACAAAGTCTAACAGAGTTGCTGCAGCCAAAACCTCAAAACTCCTCCAATGAGCTCATTCCCGATTCCCGTTTTACGTAATTTTTCGATTATTGTGTTCATCGTTCTTTTCTGTGTAGACTAGTTCAAAAAAAAACTTCAGCCATAAATGAGAACTGACGAAGCCGACACACCCCGAGATACCTTCGTCGGTACATTTTACAGTATAAATTAAAAATTTATCTAGAGTTTAAATTTTATTATATTGTCTTAAGGGTCAATTGGTTAATTGTATTATATTAATAATTGATATATATATATATATATTATCTTATTGATGAATATATTTATTTAATCTCGTGTTACATTTTTCACTTACTCTCGGTTTTCTTCCTTTGATTATTTGTATTATACTTATTGTTTTAATGTTTATTATTAAAATGAATAAAAAGATAGATATGTATATATATATATATATATATATATCCTTATATGTATATCCTTTTACGTATATACTTTACATATTTATATTTCCACAAAATGCAAATTAAATTTATTAAATTTTTGTATGGAAAGAAAAAAAATCAAGAATTCATTTAATTTTGATATTTTTATAGTAGTGGTTCTATTTATAACATATATATATATATATATTTTAATATGTATCAAGTTTAGTTAATGACAATTTCATAAAATAGCAAACCGTAATTAATGTTAATTATACTTATTTTGTACATTGTTAATTATAGTGTAAGAAATGTTCATTATTCTTTATTAAATATTAATATTGACTTTTATAGTATTTTATTTTTTTAAAAAAATTAATTTAATTTTTTTTATTAAATACCGTCAATACTTATGTAATTTATCAAATTTAATAATAAAATATATTTTTTAATTGATCACTATATAAGTAGATGTCATATGAAATTTGAATTTTGATATAAACTAGTTTGATTAGATCCGCATATTATTTATTTAAAAAAAAATAATGTCTGAATTCATCTTCTTCTTCGATTATCTCGGGAATGCAGAGAGAGAGAGAGAGAGAGAGTGAAGAAAAGGAAACAAAAATAATGTTGGAAATGAGTTCGTTCCTCTTCAACTTTCTAAATGAGTTACTACCTATTTGAAACAAGTAAATGAAGAGAATTTGGAGTTCGTCGAAATTCCCTTCTTTCCCGATCTTCTTCACTGTCTCCTTACTATTCCGGATATAAAATCTCACAATAACACTTTTTTTCTTATTATAATTTTATTTTACAAAGAAACTAGAAAATGTCATTTATTTCCGATCTTTCTTTTTTATATTTCTCGTAGACTCTCAAATTTCTCTTTTTTACTCTATATCTTTCTAGGTACTTTGAGATATCGATTGGTTTGTATATATATGTTGAAAACTCAAAGAAAACTTCGAGATTAGAATTCTAAAAATCACTCCAACCTAATGTTTTTACACAATCTAAACCTAATAAAATCTCGTAACACTCACCTATTTCCCCCCCTTCTCCCCTCAACTCCAGAAAACTTTCCTTTTTATAACAATTCTCTCTAATATTCAAATGATATAACGCGTTCTCAACAAACCAAATTCTTCTGTTCTTGATTGTGCCAACTCACTCCTCTAAATTTCTCTCCGAGTCTTGGTCATATGCTTCGTATGTTGCTCTTGCCTATTTGGAATGTCTCGTCATCATCATAAACATTCTTCTTCCTCACCACACCTTTGCTTCATGCGTCTTCGGCTTCATCTATCGCTTTTACCAAAGCTTCTGGTATCCTCCTTTCTTCGTACGGAACGAAGACTCCAATGACATGTTTCGATAATTGGGACCGAACACAAATTTAGTCTTTTTATTTTTTTAATTTATGCAACAATTTGAGCTTGTCTATATTAAATTTTTTTAACGTCACGTGACATCTGATGTATCATTCAGTTTCATAAAAAGTCAATAAAAAAACATCATATGTCATTAAATTATTATTTTTGCTCTCGGATAAAATAATTATATTATGAAAATATCTATAGTTTATAACACTAATTAATTAAGGATTTATATTTAATTTAATTTAATATTAACTCATAATATATTGTACTTGTATAATTATGATTTTAACTTACATTTATCATTTTTAACATACTAATGATATATATATATATGTATATGTATGTATATATATAATATCTTTTCCTATGGAACCCTAATAATTAAGTACGGTATAATGACCCATGCTTTTACCAAAACTGTTACTAAATATGTGGTCATGATGTCCTATACAATTTATAATATATACACATATATAATATCGTACAATATTATATATATATATAACTAATATATATATCTTTTTTTAAAAAAAATCACATTAATTATAGTATTTATAACAGTTCTGAAAAAAGAAAAAAAAGATTCCAATTTAAGAAAGAAAAGCAGGAGACTGTTACAAAACTAAATGTCGAGTGTAGATAGCGGTAGCATAGCCCACGGGATAGTGGGCCCCGCAATTGGGTCCGGGTCAGTTACGTCAATAATAAAGCGGGAGGAATGGGGCCCACTTGCGGGACCCACAACGGGGTCGGAATAATTTATAAAACTAGTGGGAATTAGTGTGTTGTGGGGGCCACTCCCAAATGTTAATCGGGCTCCTCCTGCTCCTGTTTACCCGAAGTGGGCCCCAAAAGTTTCTTATCAAATCATTAGATAAAAAATAATCATACATGATTGGTGGGACCCGCCGTTTGCACTCTGCGCTTGTCCTCACTTTAACTTAATCTACCTAATTATCATAATACATTTTGATTAACTTGACGTAAAATAACAACTCTTTTAATCACGTCCAATATATATATATATACACACATACATATACACATATATATATATGAATATATATTATATAACTCTGTTAAGTTTGGACCCAAATGTTCGTTTTTTTTTTTCTTATTAAGCTCAATATTTATTTATTTTTAAAAAATAAATATTAAAAAATGTGTTTAGAATGTTAAATATTAAAATATATTTATATTTTTTAAAATATATATGCAAATGTAAATAAAAAATAATTGTAAAATAATTTACATACAAAAATTTATGACACAAAATATAATTCATTATTTAATATTATATTATTTTAGAAAGTGTATTTTTCTTTTAAAAAAAAGAAAAATTACCCTGTTGAATTTTTATATTTTATTTAAAAATTACGATTTTATAAAGAAATTATTATTTAATTTATTTACATATTGATTTAGTAAGTTAAAATAAAATTTATTACGCAATAAATATTTAATAACGGGTATATTTTTTTAGCTTTGACTGGGACCCATCAAATAACAAACACACGTGGCCCCCCCCCCCAAATGGCTTTAATTGCAACGTTAAATCGCCACCAAACATGTCTTCTGAGGTTAATCTAATTTATCGTACACTTTTGACGTCTCAAATTTAGGTTGTGTTAATTATAAACTTAGTGTTTTGCCAAGTTTGTATGTATAGGTTTATACGTAGTGTGTGTGTATATATATGTATATGTATATATAAAGTGTATAGATATAATAATATGTATTTCTCAAAGTTTCAAAAGGGTTAGGTTTGAAAAAATTAATGGTGAGAGTGTGACAGGATAAACATCTCCTTCAAGTGCGTGCGTTTGAAGTTCTGAAAATTTCATAACTATGCAGTCTGTACTGCAATGGCAGTACAACCAGAGCAGGGTGAGTCACGACAAACTGTAGTGAACTGTACTCACTCTCCATTAAACGACAACGTTTCATCGTTTTTCTTTTTCTCTTTTCTTCTTTTAGTTTTGACCAATTATATTTTGGGTGATTAATTATCAAATTACTTATTAAAAAGTTAATTTAAAAGCCCACTGATTATCATGCATACATGCTGTATACGCCCCCTCCTTTTCTCCCGCAGTTCTTCCCTCTTTATATAATCCATGGTATTGCTCTTCCTTCCCCTTCAAAGTCGAAGCTTTTTCTCTCTCACTTTTCTTCTCTCTTCTTTCTTTTTTCTCTTTTGTAAAGTTAGAAGCTGGTGCTGATCTCCAGGACTAAAACTATCAGTACTGAATAAAGAGGAAGTTGGCAGAGAGAAAAATTTAAAAAGAAAAGAAAAATATGTGTCAAGAATGAAAAACCATGAAGCTTTTTAGTGAGTGAGAGAGAGAGAGAGAGAAAAGTAGGTTATCTTTAATTGTGGGTGAGTGATTACTGGTTTTTCTTTTTCTTGTTTTTTCATGGGGAGTAGCAGAAAGACAAATTCATGCCTAAAACACCAGGGGGGGTTTATGAGTACATAGATATCTTTTTTTTAACCGTAAATGGCAGAGCTTTTCTTCATGTCTCTGTTGCTATTCATGTGTTTACTATGATGGGTTTTGATTCTTCTTCTTGTTTTTTTCTGTACTAGCACCCAAAATAAGAAAAAGGAAGAAAACTGATTTTTTTTTTAATGTAATTTTTGACTTGTTTATCTTCTTCAGTGTTTTAGCCAATAGGTAATGGAGGCTACAGAGATTTAGGGACCAATATCTTTCAGTTTTCTAGACTGTGTGTTTGAGTATAAGTTCTGCTTCTTCTTCTTCTTCTTCTTCTTCTTCTTCTTCTTCCTTCCTGGATTCCTCTGCTAAAAAGAAAATTGGAGTGCTGGGTTTAACTCATTTTTGCAGGTGAGTAATTCATGTGTTTTTTCTTTCTTTGATTTTTTGGGTAACTGTTTGTTTTACCCAAGTCTCTGATTTTGTTCCTTGCATGGCAGAAATTGAAGATTAATTACCAGAAATAATCCAAACAGTTATGCTGAGGAATAGATCCAGAGCAGTGACCAGCAAGCAAGCTTTAATGGCTGATCATCACAGTCCAACACCATCACCCACAAAAAACTACACAACACCCATTACTTCCTTCTTCAATTCCCCAAGATTCAAAGCTTTCACTGCTAAAACTCTCTTTGAAACCGAATCCCTCAAAAGCCCAACTTCAATTCTCGACAAACAAACACTCTTTCCTTTAAGCAACAATCCTTTCTTGCAAGATTCTCAACCTAAATCCCCAAAATCTGTTCCAGATAAATTTGAAAAACTAGACCCAAAAGGCATTTGTCTAGCTCTCATCGATGACAAACCCATCGAAGAAGACAATGATTCTACAAGACCCACAAGTAAAATGGTCTTGTTTGGAGCCAAACTCAGGGTCCATATACCTCCATTGCCACCCACCTCCACAATCTCCCCTTCCGAGTCGCCAAGATCTCCGGCTGATTTTGGAATCAAGACGAGGAACTCTGGATTTGGGTCTGGAAATACAGGAGTCCAGACGGTGAAAGATTTCTCTCCTCGTCCCCTTTCCGTGAGTGAAATGGAGCTTTCTGAGGATTATACTTGTGTAATCTCCCACGGACCTAATCCAAAAACCACTCATATTTTTGATGACTGCGTCGTTGAAGAAACCTACCGTTGTTTATCAGAAAAGTCTATCAGCCCTGCATCTGACAATAATTTTCTCAGCTTCTGCTACACATGCAAGAAGAATCTCGACCAGAAAGACGACATTTACATCTACAGGTTCACTTCATTTCCCCTAATCTTTTACTTCTGTAAATTGCTTCTTCTTGGAAACTCCAGAGTATCTGATTACAATCCTATCAATTTCTTAGCTTGATTTTGAGAATTTGATTGCTTGAAGAAATGGGTCAGTTGGATTAATTGTTTAATTCTATGGGTTTGATGATTTCTGTGTCATCTTGAAGAAATTAATCACATAACATATCTTATTGGGTTTACTAAAAAAAAAAAAAAAAATCAAAACTGTAGATGATTCCAACTTTTATTATGAAAGAGAAAGCAACGAGTGAAGTTTTCTTTTTACGATCATCAAGTTCTGTTTGCTTTTGTTTCGTATATCTCTACACACACACTATGTATATGTAATGAAATTGCTTTTTGATTAAATTTTTGTGAAATTAATTAAAAATTGCAGAGGGGAGCAAGCTTTTTGCAGTAGGGAGTGCAGGTACCAAGAAATGCTACTAGATGGAATGGAGAATTAAGAATCTGATGAAGATGGTGATGGTGATGATGATGATCCATAAAATAATTATATGATCAGACGAACAATGAGATTTATATTGTTTTTCTCTTCTTTTTTTCAGGATAAAAAGATTGCCAGATTAATTTTTTGGCTCTCTTTTTTTGTAATTTTGTTTTTTTTTTTTTTGGGAACCCTCTCAGATGCAGATAGTGATAAGAGAGAGGATGAGATTGTAGAATTGATTTTTGTTTAAATTATGATTAGTTTTTCTTAATGATATAATTAAAAATAATAATTTGAGTAATTATGGACTGACTCAGCTTTTTAAATTGCAAAAAAACTTGGCTTATCTTCTGCTTTATAATTAATTAATTTATTTTTAATACATCAAAATTTATCATGCAAACATAATTATTGTACGAGCGGGACCCATCATTTCACTCATTGAGATTCTCTCCCCATTTGGGATTTATTATTATATATTGTATAGTTTTTTTAATTACAACTTAATACATATATGTATATATATATATATATATCAGCAAAGGAGATAGATCCAAACTTAAATAATTATTAAGGAGTTAGATTAGATTAACTCTCAAATAATATTTAAAGATTTGTTTATTCTAATTTATTCGATGCATTCATAACTTTATTATATAGACATACATATATATATATTTATTTATTTTCTGACAAAACCCATTTGTAATTAAATTCAATGTAATTACTTACTAATTACGTATTTTGACAAATGGGTAACTGGTTATCATAATATTGACAAATGGGTAATTAATGAACATATATATATATATACATATATATATATATAGAGTTGATTGATAGCTCTTGTCTAACGACTACACCCAAGAGTAATGACAAGATAAGCTACTCCATACTTAATTATATATGATTTAACTATTAATAAAGGGTAATTAAATATGTATTACTGTATGTATAGAGAGAGAGAGAGTGTGTGTGTTTGTATATATATATATATATATGTGTGTGGCAATTAAATTAGGCATAAATATGCATCAATGTGAAGCAGTCTACACTTGGTGATACACTAGTTTACTAGCATCAGGTATGATTTCTTTTCTTGCTCACAACCAGATGAAACATGAAGGTCCCTCCACTTTCTTCCTTGTCAATTGTATCTTTTCAGCAGATGCCTCATATTATGTCATACATTTTTTAATCTCCACAACTTGCATGCATATCATATATATATACATATATATATATATATGATATGTATAATCTGAATACAACATAAACTGCCTCACCCAAGAAACAAATTAAAACCCTCTTACCTACTTTTAGATACTCTTAAGAAACAAAACAGCTGTTTACCATGAGGGTCTGTTTGGGAGAGAGGAAAGTGAAGAGAAAATATAAGAGGTTTATTATCTAACTTGATCCGGGAAGTGTAAATTCAATTAGTATTCGCTGTTAGATTAAAGCACATATGTATATATGTTGAGACAGAGGGCGTATTGATGTTAAGATTTGGAATCCATTATCGACCTTGACTGGTTCCTCTGTTGAAATAAGGCAAAATGTTGATAAGAGTCCAAGTGAAAGGGATGGTAGGATTCAGCCGGCAGTGGCCAAAGATTTTCATAATTCAATTATATATGTATTGCAAGACAGAACTATTTAGTGATTTACTCCCCTTGTTCTGTCTTGCAATACATATATATATATATATATATGTATTGCACTAAATCCATACTCAGCCTCATATTTATTTGTAATATAGAAGTTTCTACCAATACCCATTCTATACTTTCACTTAGTTAATTATAGTTTTATGTCCATCTCATCTGAATGAATTAGGGAATGTTGGCAGCTTACCTACTCCAATGACCATCTCTACCTGCAGCTTTAGCTTCAACTAGCATATGCTTTCCTTGTGGCTTCAGATGCCACATAACCTGAAACCTACAATACTGAGCTAGCCCAAATTCCAAGTTGCAATGCATGCAAAAAATAACACTTTACAGGCCGCACAGCATTATCTACAAAGCTGCCCTCAAGCTCAGATCAGGGGTAGTAACCCCAGCAGTATTTTAGTTTGGTGCGGTTATCGTAAAGGTGAAAGCAAGGATATGGAGGCCGAAACCATTTGACTTAAACCCGCAATGGCCGTGCTCGTAACTCAGATGCTTTTCTTTGGGTAAAGCACAAATCAGATCGGATGTTTTTGTTTAAAGAACAGATGGATGACACCAACACAACATCATGTACACGGTGCTATAATAGACTTGGAACAGAAGCCAGAAATCCAGCATAGTTCGACAAATTAAATCTCAAGATACCATAAATATCTGCACCCATTTGCAGAAATTGCTAAGGTTTACAGTTTATAAAGCATAGAGGCCAGTTATTAAAAGGTCTTTTTAAGCATTAGTACTACTGTAATATGACAAGGTTATGTCACCGCAATCCATGTGGCATAATGAACTGCCAATGATTCGAGAACTGAAATTCCAACGTGAAAATAAACACTACTTCAAAAAGAACAAACTTAAAGCAAACTACATATGCTAACTCCACTACATAGACTCTTTGGAAACAAGCAGAGCCATATTCAAACACAGACGACATGCATTTCCTACAAACAGAAGACAACATTTACAAACTCCATGTGATTTAATACAGAACTTTAGAGGTTATACCATCAACCTACACATATCCTACTTCCACAACAGCTTCCTTTCTACTTCTCCCAGTAGCTCCCTGAAGCAGAAATGTTAAGCAGACATAAGTTAGAAGATGGCAATTGACATTGCCGCAGAAATTGCTAAAATCATGAATTATGAAGATTCAGAAAGAAAATACCTTGCAAATAGCTTGGCAGAGTCAACCATCTCCAAGGAAGATGAACTTTTCAAAAGGATGTGTGTGTGTATATATATATATATTAGAAGAAAAAGACGAAGAAACCGAAAGGGATAATAACAGGAGTGCCAACACGGATGAACCTAACAAGACTTGAGGAGCAGATATTAAAGAACTACATTCACCTCCCCATCCCTCTTTTCTTCTTAAAAACCAGAAAATAGGCGAAGGGGAGATGAAACCCTCGAAGGGTGTGAGAAGAGTCAGCCAGATCCTATATCAAGGACAGAAAGAAATGGGTGAGTGCAGAGAATACAAGAGGTTACGTTGATTGTTGAACAGCCAATTCAAGCAATAGAAGACTTGAGGAAAAGAGTTATAAGAAACTATCACCTACCTAGCTAGCTGAAGCAATATTGGACTAGAAAGAGTCTAATTCAAGTCCGACAGTTAAAAAGAAATGACTCCAAGGAAATTAGAAGATGATGATGATAGCAAGAATAAAGGCAGACACCTAAGGAATTACTGTAACTACTCAAGTCAGAAAACTACAATATGTACAAAGTATCTGGAACCAAAAACCTAAAGTTTATTAGAAAGTAAAACTACTGAGAATGGACAATTTTTTTATGAGGAGATTGCTCTAGGGATTTTTTCGTCTTAAGCTTAGACAAGTAACCAAGTATAAATATATTCAGGACTCAGATTAGAACATAGTCAATTTGCTGATCCATGCTGAATAAGATTCCAGGCAACTATCACTTGAAGAGCAAATTTCCTTGCATTAGTTCCCTTATGTTTCCCCAATACATTACCTCCGTGTGGCTATACCCATTACGTTACTTCCTCTGCTTCATCTTCTAGTCTTCGTAATTCAGAACCCAATTCATATTGACCCTCAACTTTCAGTCACAACCTGGAGACTTCGTAATTCAGAACCCAATTCATATTGACCCTCAACTTTCAGTCACAACATGGAGACTGTCGACTCGCCAGAACTGATTGCCACTAGTACCACCAACACTACCACAAGCTAAACAAACTTGGAACAACACACACCGCTACTAATTTATTCGCTCTATGCTATATACAGTCTAACTGACCAAATTCCCAAAGTAGTCTTTATTTACAGGGGCGTCTAACGCTCCTTCACTAATCAGCATTGTCAAGATTGAGAATGCGACGCAGAGTCTTAGTGGCAGAATCGGCACTAAGAAAAATCTCTCTAGTCGAAATGTTATGTTCCCTGGTTGGGGATGCGGGTGCAGACTTCGCCATTGGGTGAATTTCGAGAGCAGGATCAGATGCAGGTAAATCAAGTGACACGGTCCTCTTTGGCCGGAGAGAAAATTTTGGAATTGGCAAAGAGCTTGGTGGAGGTGAGTTCGAATAAGCAGGACCCGCCCACAATTCTGAGAATGAAGAACACCCCCTTTCGTAAGAGAGCTCTTCACTGAAAGAGTTTTCACTCGTATGGGAGGTCTTAGCAATAGGAATTGGGAAGCTTTTAACAGTGGTTGTCCCTTGAGTAATGTCAACAGCGTGAGGAACAGCAGTTGGTGATGGTTCTTTTGGGGAAGAAGAGAAAGAAGAGGGGGGAGATGAGGAATATGAAGCCCGTTTTGTTAAAGGTGTAGAACAAGACCTTAATGGGTTTGGGAGTATACCAGCCCCCGATTGGAAGGTCCTACAGTTGATCTCTCTGAAATTCCTAGACGGTGATGACTCAAATCGGGCAGGCCCATGTGGTTTGACCCTACTACAGTACTGATTCCTGTGCTGCGCCACAACAACAAGCATCTCCATGGTGATAAATCCACTTAGAAACTATTCAAAGTCGTTCCAGCAGTAACTGAAAGTCTACAGCCAAAAGTTAATACTCGGTCTCAAAACATGCCAAAGATCACTACTTTATGAAACGATTGCACCAATAAAGCACTGACACTTCAAAAACTTCTCTTGCTATATATCAGATAAGCGCCAAGCAGACAACGTTCAACTTAAATCTAATAGGAGCTCGATTTCCGAACACATATTCAAAGCCGATTCCAGATAATATAAACCTCGAATTCAAATCAGATTATATCTCCGCAAACTACAATAGCAGATCAAGAAATCCTCCCTAAATAACTGCAAAACCAAACACGAGACCAAAATATACCTTCAAATACTGAACCAACAAGCATAAACAAAAACCAAAAAAAAAAAAAGTACATTGTCAACTCCGAATAAAAAAAAACAAACATAATAAGAGCAAAGATTCTCATTTCCCTAGACACGGAAACAAGAAATTACCGGAAAGTGCGAGAAAATCTCTTATCGAAGCAAGTGATATATGAATCTGAACGACGAAGCAGCCACCGTCAAGATCCACCGGATCCGAGAGTGAGAGTTGTTCTCCTACTAGTTTGATTTGCGGTTGGTTATGAAAGCTGATTCTCGTTGCTTTGAACGGCCATGGAAGAAAATGGAGACCCCGAAGAGGGTGAAGAAGGAGAAGCAGAAACCACGGATCTGAACTGTCTCTCTACACAGTCGTCTTTAAATATCGGACTGTGTGCTCCCCATTATGGTGATTGGGAAAGTAGGCCTGGGTTTTACTTTATTTACGATATTGACATTGTCTAATCACTTTGATTTTGACTGTTTCTTACCTTATGCGGTGAGTTTGGGATTTTGGATAACGCTCCGCCTATTTACTTCCTATTTATGTAATATTTATTAATTTATAAATAATTTTTAAATAAATACATGAACTATAATATTACAACTTTATAATTAAATATATAATTTTATGGAAATTATTATATGTAGCAAAAATAGAAATAATATGTTTAATGGGAAAATTTATGACGTTAAGTAAACATAAAATTAAATATTATTTCTTTAATTAAAAAATTTATTTTTCTAAATACTCTCCCTCGTAATATTAATTATTTATAAAATAATTAATATTTTTTAATATATTATAGTTAGAGATAATATATTTCGAATTAAAAAAAAAAGGCAATGAAGTGCAATTTTGGAAATGAGAAAAGTTATGATGTCAGATGTGGGGCCCAAGAATATGGACAAAGAGTGGTTGGAGTGTACTCAGCAACTGGGCTTTTTACGCACTGACACCTGTCGGTTTTTTACGAATATATTTTTATTTATTATATATAATAATTATTATATTTTAATACGGTAATAATTTATTTAATTTGAATTAATAATTATTATATGTTTGGCATTTGGCAAAGGCGAACAAGCGGTTCTTTGCTTGGCGTTTGTAAAAAGTGAAGGGAGAAAAAGGGATGTATATATATATATATATATATATATATATGTATATGTACAAAAAAGTACAATACAATATATGTATATGTATATATATATATATGTGTATATGTGTGTGTGTATGTATGTGTATCCTGAATTTGACAAATTTTTTTTTCATCTCCATCTAAAGTATGATGACCCATAAGATTTAAAATGTGTGGTGGGTTTGGTCCTTTTACGTTTGTTTCCAATTTTTGAAACACGTAATGGAGTATGAATTATGGTGTTTGCGTATGATTATTTCATGGGGATTAACATTTTCATCCTTTCAATAGTGTATGCATATATATATATATATCTATGTATATATATATGTATGTAGATACGTATGTAAAGATTGTAGAAGCACAATGATGTGGTATGATTAAGATTTTCAGAGTTAACCCAATCTGACGTCGTATCATTAGAACGAAAAAGCAACGATTCATTGGGTCAATATCATATCAATCACCCAAATCCATGGTTGTTCATTAGTGGTTAGTCGGAGGTTGAAACGACACCGTTTGGTTTGGACCGGCCTGAAGAATTTGTCCACAAAGAACTCTAAGTTTATGGGCTTGGTCTAGGGCTTGGGCCCATCATGGATTATATTGTAACACGCCGTCTTCCCTGGTGTTGCTGATTAGACTCTTGATTCTGAATCGACTGCCACCTGTCCAATGCTCTGCAACCTCTGCCGTGAAAATCATCCAGCACTTGTCACCTCCTCCTTCCGTTATCAGTCTACGTGTTACAATCTCCCGAAACCTCGCTACTCTCCAACTTATATAACCGACCTCAACGTAACCGCCATTGTTATTCGACAGTACTAGGTATAATCTGCAGAAAGAATAAAAAGAAAATATGAGTCAGGGACAGCCACGAAGACCTGTAGCTGATCAGTACATGGAACAAGAGCCGATCAGATACGGTGACGTTTTTAGTGTGACGGGTGAACTAGCGACCGAGGTAATTCCACCCCGAGATGCAGCGACCATGCAAGCTGCCGAGAATATTGCCTTGGGCCAAACTCAGAGAGGCGGTCCTGCTGCTGTCATGCAATCAGCTGCTGACCTGAACGAGGAAGCTGGTTTTGTAAGTCACCAAGAATCCACCACCTCCATCAGAGCCGGAGGCGTCAACATTCGTGAGTCGGTCGTTGACGGTAAACGCATCGTCACCGAGTATGTCGACGGACAGGTTGTGGGCCAGTATATAGCCCCAGAGGTGCCTATGAAGTCTCCAATAACGGCGACTAATCGGGAGGCGATAACAATCGGTGAGGCTCTAGAGGCGACTGCTCTTTCAGGTGCAGGAGATAAGCCTGTGGACCGAACCGACGCGGCAGCGATAATGGCGGCGGAGATGAGAGCTACCGGCGGGAGCGAGGTTCCGCCAGGCGGGGTTGGATCTGCTGCGCAGTCGGCGGCCGTTCGTAATGAACGAACAATGGTAGATGAGGAGAAGATTACACTCTCCGATGTTCTTGCGCATGTAACTGAGAAGATGGAAGGAGATAAGGTGGTGACGCGTGTAGACGCAGAAGGGGTGATTGGAGCGGAGCTGAGGAATGATCCAGATATGGTAACAACTCCTGGTGGGGTGGCGGAGATGGTGGCCGCCGCTGCGTCAGTGAACCAGAACCGACTCCGCACCATGAGCTTCTAGTCCACTATACTTTCTATATATTGAATTCATTGCATGCTTCCGTCTCTGGAAATCCTTCCCCGTTTCTTTCGTCCCTACAAGTTATATACATATTTTTGTGTGTGTTTGTGTGTGTGTGAGCTTGTAGTTTCCATATGTTGAATATATAAATATATATACATATATATATGTGGATATATAACGTGTGCATGCATGTTTATATATGTAAAAGCTGTTGTATTGGAGCTGACAGAAAGAAAGACCGGCTTTGCTTCGTCTCTTTGTTAATTTCTTCTGTTGATTCTCAGTTATTTCAATCGTTATGATCTCAAACACAATACTGGATTTATTTACCAAAATTCTGATTTTTTTTCAAGTGAATTACTTAATTTATTTCTATAATTAAAGCTCATTTTATGCGTGTATATATATATATATATGTTTTAAGAAAATTATGCATATATATATATATATTAATGAAATACTTACAAAAGTTTTGTCTCATTCGATATTGGGCTTCACATTTCGTAGTGTCAGCCCAAAACGTGACTTAGATAAAGACAAAGTTGGGTTTTTGTTATCTTCTCATTTACTGGATCACTGTGCTGAGAACTCGAAACT
This sequence comes from Carica papaya, assembly GCF_054855325.1. Lineage (NCBI taxonomy): Eukaryota > Viridiplantae > Streptophyta > Magnoliopsida > Brassicales > Caricaceae > Carica > Carica papaya. The sequence continues at coordinate 35,648,476 of NC_142311.1, forward strand.
CAACGAGATGTTACTGTCCCAGAATTATTTCCTTATATACAAGGAACTCATGGCCTCTGATTCGCAAGTACGTATATGTGTATCAATATATATATATATATATACGTGTACACACACTTCTCATCTTTAGGACCACCGTGAAACACAGCTGAAGTACTTGAAAACTCAGACTCAACGAGAGGTTACTGTCGGGGTTAATAACTTTTTTCTATGTAAAGAACCCATGAGCTCTGATTCTCACCGGTGTGTGTATTTACATACATACATGTATATGTATATTACGAAGACAATACTGTCTTTTATGAGGCTGGGCGGATAAAGTTAATGATTGAGAAAGAAGCAGAGGATGGATCGGTGAACAGTGATACATATTTTAGGGTGGCCGTGGGGTTAATCACGTAAATAATATTATGAGTTTTGGATGTATTCGATAACAAGCATGTGGGTAAATACATACAACACATATTTTTAATTATACATGCAAGTCAAGAGTCAGTACCATGCTGACTGTTTCTTGGGTGTGGAGATTTGATATATTGGTGTCGACGGGTTTATTTTATTTTATATGTATATATAAAATAATGTTCCATTGTTATGTATAATTGAGAGTATAGTATATGTATATATAGTGAGGGAGTGTAAGAGAGAAGCGTGAGGAAGTTTCAGAGATGAGTTGGGTGGTTTATGGGCAGAGACAGTTGCTATACATATATATATATATATACAGCTCACTTTACTGAGATTTGGTGCAGAAGATGCCTTCTGATCATCATTTGGAATCCATGGCAGGTGTCTGCTACGACAGTCATCATCTTCTTCAGCTGTGAGCTGATCCTACCACATTCTTATAATCTCACACTGCTCGCAATATCTTCTTCTAATCATCCTCAAAAAACAAATATACAAGCACATTATTTCATTTTTAAAGAGCAAATTATATACGTACATAAAAGCTAACATTAAATATATTTATGACGAATGCTAATCTCTCCGATAATTTTTCACTGATGATATCACGAGCGTCTCTTAACTCAAAATGTGCACGAAGATTTCTTAATTTTTTTGATTTAAGTAAATTAGAATATTAAAAGAGAAAGTAAATCATAATATTAAAAATAAATTACGATGTTATAGATAAATTAAATCAAATTAAAGATAAAAAATTATACTTTTGTGGGTAATTATAATTTAATTAATTATTATTTTTTTTTTCATAAAGACTTATATATATGTATATATAAACCGTATTATTTAATAAAATACGTATCAATTAAAAAAAATATTTTTAACCTTTAGAAATTCACAACAAATATGTTTTCACTATATATGTATTAATCTAATATATATATATATATAATAAAAATTATAATTAGATTAAACACAAGTTTATGAGAAATTTTTGTAGATTTGGTTGGAAGAGGAATGAGATGGTGGGTAAGAGTTTGGAAGTGTATGAAATGGAGGACACACCTCACCCCACCATGTGCTGTGTGCGGTTGTTTAAAGGTCGGTTGGACCATCTTTGTTCTTCTCTTTTCCTTCTTCACCTACATTTTCCTCTCTTTCAATTTCCCCCACCATGTATACATATACATATATGCACAATATTGATTACTTCCTCTCTTTCAATTTCCCCCACCATGTATACATATACATATATGCACAATATCGATTACTTCCATATGCAATTTGTTCACAATTGTATTATTTGGTACTAACTTGCACTTCCGGCATTAACAATCATTCCTTAACTGTATGATTGGTATTTGTAAACGTTTATATAAATTTACGGACTCTAATCAAATTATATTATATGTGTGATTGATGGGAAGTCATAGTATTATTGATTGTATTGATATTATGCGTTCGTATGAAGTAATTATTACGTTATATGATTTCTATTAAAAAAACTTATAGGACGATACATTTAACTTATTCATACGTATACGGTCAATATTTTGCTAATTAAATAAATTAATTTGTTTCATAATTAATCGAAATACGTAGTAAAATGTATACACCCAAGATTAGTAATAAATTTGCTCCTTGCTAAACCAAGGATTAATTTTTTTGGGTTGAAAAACAAAAGATGAGTATTTGCCTAAAGAATGTTAGGTTGGGTCGTTTTCACATATATATATATATATATATATATATATAAAAGTAAGTTTTGTTAATTGAAAGCTAAGCATTCCAAACTTTGGTTTTTACAATAAATAGATGTTAAAGACAAAGTCAGTGTCATACTAGTTTAAATGAAGATAGAGTTAAAGGACTATATGAATCTAAGATAAACGAGATATTGTAAACTGAGTTAAAATACCAGCACAAGTATTACTTTCGCCGTGAATATGAGAGACCTGGATCTCTTAATTAAGATGAAACATCTCCTTGATTTGATCAATTATAAAACACTGGCAAGAATCGTTTATAGGAGAATGGACTTAATACAAATGAAGTCCACCTCGACTATTAATGTCTTAATAATAATATATTAGACAAGTTTTACGTCATCAAAAACTTATAAAACTCAGGTAAAATAGTCTATCATTACCAAAATTATTCATAAAACCACCCTAAAGAAGTTGTAAGTCACTACAAGTCTATGATCACCGTCGCTGAAACGTCTGTGTTAAGCTGATATCATTCGTGAGAAGAAACACGTCATCCAACATTGGGATATCTAGAAGAGCCATTAGTAACAGTCTGAAAATGATACAATCAAGGTTCTTGAAATTACAAGGCCATAGTGATGATGCGGGAGTTGGATGTGAGATGTTGATTTGATCGGCCACTGTTTCGTTCCTCATCTTCCGCAAGATCTACTGTTTATCATCTCTCAACTGACGGTCTCATGCAAGCTCATACTGGTGCATAAATTCCACTCAATCTATATGTTAGAAGAGATATAAAAGATCATTAGCAAACCGATTGTCGATTAAATTATTTTAAACCGAAATCAGAATTGGATAATCTCAACAAATAAATATAATTTAATTTAATTTATACGTGGTAAAATGATATACTAACAATCTATATATATATATATGTATATATATAGTAGAGAGAGAGAGTAATATAAATTAACTTTGTCTTTATTTATATGAAATTTGGAATATTTCTGTTTGTCTCTTATTTCCTAGCAATCATCATGTACAATCTGCATTTGCTTTTGTTATGTACATAATTTCTTAGCAAGAAGATGTTTATGTACCTTAGCATGTAAATTATCTTATATAGAAAAACAGCGGTGACATGTGAAATTGCAACTCATCATACATACATACATACATACATACATATATATATATATATATATATATACACACACATGGTATTTACTTTTGGTTTTTAACTTTGTGGTAAAAACTCCATTTTCACGCGTACTTGATGATCTGGAGTGTACTGGGTGAGATCTAAAGCAAATAATTGGAGTGCTTCTTCAGCGAAAGTCACGAACTGCTACTTGGAAACTCTGTTGTATATGTAACAGTACAAGTTTGTGGGACCCTTGGAACAACACTTCCTTAACATCAGATCTTGATAACACAATCACGACCGTCTGATCGTAATCAATCTAAATTTTACTGCCACCATCGTGATTTATGATTCAGTAAATCGTGGAAATTTATAATTTAAAAATTTTGTGGAAGAAAACCAGCTTTTGCATGTGCAGGGGGGGGGGGGGGGGGGGGGGGGGGGGGGGGGGGGGGGGTGTTACTTATAATATAAACATAGCTCACGCAGTCTTTTCTAATCTTGTGTAGTCACCTCCATCATCCATGGTACACCTTCATCTCTCTCGACCAGAAAATACACAAACATATATATAGATATATATATAGAAGTTGTACTTCTTCATCATCTTCGCTTTGCTTCAAACATGCCGGCGCCTACCATTGTTAAGAACTTGAATCTCTGCTTCACCAAGACCAAATGGCCACTAAATCTTCAGTCATCTCCTACCCAACCTAACCCAGATGATCAGGGCCGTCCATTTCGCTCATCCGCCACCAATTCATCTACCCTCATCAAAACCTTTAACTCCGTTTACGACTACAACGCCGGCCTAGACCTTCGTTACGACGTCGTACGCACCAATAACTACAACTTCCCGCCCGAACCCGAGTCCGACACCGAACCCGATTTCGCCACCGTCTTCGCCTCTCAGCGGTTCTTCTTCGCATCTCCCGGACGGTCCAACTCCATCATCGAATCGTCACCGTCAATCCGAGAAGAAGACACGGAATCGTCGTCGACGTCAGACACTGAGTGCGATTTGGACTTGCGGGAGACGACGGTGAAGGGGAGCGTGGCGGTGCCGACGTACTCGCCGGACCCGTACGCGGACTTCAGGAAATCCATGGAGGAGATGGTGGAGGCACGTGAGTTGAAGGACGCGAAGGGGAAGTGGGAGTACTTGCAGGAGTTGCTGGTTTGCTACCTTGCGTTGAATCCGAAGAGTGCGCACAAGTTCATCACCGGAGCGTTCGCCGATGTCATCGTCACCCTCATGTCCTCGCCGGAGGAGAACCAGAGATCATCGACGAAGGTGTGATATATATTAATATTATCTCTTTTTTGTTTAGAACTTTCAAGGGAAATCCAATATCCATGTAACTGTGATATAATTAAGGTGGGTTTTTGTTTTTGTTGAGTAATTCATCATTAGTTATATATAATAAACTTTTATATTATAAGCTCTCATCTACATATATATATATATGAATAGACATTGAATTATATATATATATTTATATATATATATATAGGTGTGTCTGTGAATTGAAAATGGTCCCCGTTATGTTTTTATGGTTAATGTTGTCTGGTATTGCATGAAGGCTTATCCTTGACACACATCATCTTCCATTTTAGTTGTAGGGATTTCCTGCAGGTAGCATGTGTTGCGGTTCTTTTTGTTTTTTTTTGTTTTCTTTTTAAAGTTCGATCCATTATACATATATACATATACACATATATACATATACATACGATTGATTGTTGAAGACGATACCAGAAGTAAAAGTTGAGATAGAATTCTCCATACATAACTAAAAAGGGTCAGCAGAACCGGGGCCAGATTCAGTTTTTCTTTCCCAAGTATCACAAAATTTCATCCTGTAAAATTAATTTAATTCATCTTCCCCATATGAACTTATTAATTGTCTGAGTGTGGGCAGAAAGGGATGAAAAAGGTGTGTTAAAAAAGGCAAAAATGAAAAAGAAGGAATATAGAAACAGTTGGTGGTGTAAGTAAAGGAGATGGAAAAAGGTGTAATAAAGCTGCTGCTAATTATTAGATTCTTTCATATAATTGATTTTATTTTTTTGTTCATAATAAGTAATAAATTAAATTATTTTCCACCCATTTAATTTAATTTTTTTTTGAGTTTATAATAATTATCGTATCAAAATCAAATTAAATTTAAAATTTAATTTTAAATATAAAATATTTGAGTTTTAATATAAATAATAAATTATGTTATTATTTATTAAATTAAAATTTTAAAATTGTGGCTCACGATATAATAGTGTTATAAGGGAAACTTTCAAGTTTATAAAACATAATTTTTTCATAAAATAAAATCTTAAGTGTATTAGACAATATTATCCATATGGTTTATAATTAATAAAAAAAAATATAATTAAACAAAAAAAAATGTGCATGTTAGTGTATATTTAGGGAAGTATATATATATATATATATATATTTAAATTATTTTAATAGTAAGTTTTAATTATATATTTAATTATTTTGTACTCTACCATACCATTACCATCGTCGTACGCACAAAAACAAAAAATTAAAAAAAATAAATAAAATTGCTAATTAATTTACATATTGTCTAAAATAAATTAATTTCTTTCGTAATTTATTTAAAATTTCTTATTTAAAAATAATAAAAACTAATTGCATTATTGTAATATCACATGTAATTTTTTTATTTTTATTTTTTAAAATTATCTTTTAGAGATTATTTTCTCTTATTTCCTAAATGAATTATTTTAAATAAATGGTTGTATGTGTATTTAAGACTAATTTAATTCAATGTAAAAAGGGTATTAGAGATAGTGTAAAGTTTTATTTTCGTTATTTGATTACAATTTTTGTAAGTATTATATTACGAATATGGAAAAACATGTCTGTAAAAAAAAAAAAAAAAGATCAAATAAAAGTTTTGAAAAAATTTATGTAAAATAGAAAATACCCTTTACCCTAAAAAAAAAAAAAAAGGCAATCGTACAACAATATCTATACATGTATAGCATATATATATATATATAGGTCAATATGAAGCCAAAACTTAGTGACAGTGGCAGTCAATGTCTGGTGTGTCTAAATTAATAGGAAAAGAATCGTATTTTTGACCGCACGCAGACAATTTCTCTTTGTTTTTATAGATCAAAATCACTGCAAACTGGAATCAGTTTTGAATTTTTCTTTCTTTCTTTCCTTTCTTTTTTTATTGAGCAAGAGCAATGGCAATGGCAAACTGGTCCAGGGGAATCTTGATTTTGTCCTTTGTTTTATTTTTGGGATGTGGGAATATATATGAAGATGTGTTTATAGATGGAAACTGATTGTGGGTCATTTTTTAATTGGCCAGTTATGATTTATATATATATATATATATATATATATATCAACTTGATGGTTCATCACCATATGACCACCAGGAGATTATACGCATACCAGAGTGGACCGGGACGGAGAGATCCCTAATTAGCTAGACAATTATCAAGTACATTAATCCTACTTATTGTGATTAATTATATATATATATATATATATCTGAATAGGGTATATTTATACATGTAGGAAGAAGAAAAGAGAAAGGTAGCATATTTAAGCCGGTTCTTAAAAGAGTTTGGAAAATTGGATCCGACTGTTAAAATAGGAACTGACACAGTGTCTTGAATGAATACCCATTTAAAAATCGAACAACCCTCATGGCTAATCTGATTACCAGTTGGGTTTCTTAAATTCGTAATAAATGGGTGAATAAATTGGGCTTTAAAGAACATTAATGGATGGGAGATGGAAAGCAAAAAAGCAGACTTTTCTTCTTGAGATTCATACCCACCTTTCCTTCCCTGTCCATGGTGTTGAGAAGATAATGCATTTGGGCTCACCGGCCTCAAATCCAAGATGCCCAGCTTCTTCTAAAGTCATAATTTATAATACCCATCGGTAAAACTGACTTACCCATTTAGGATTCGGGCGTAGTAAACCAACTTACCCTGTAAGTGTCAAACTGGCATGTATCAGTCATAAATACACAATGTCAGAAGTGCAACAAAAGATCATTGTCAACTAAATTTGTGCTTTCGAACACAACTATTTTCTTCTTTACGCAATTACCGTTTCCATTTACAATGCGCCAAAGGATGAGGTTCAAAATACACAAACCCTCGATGCCACTCTAAACCTGACAACTTAAAACAAAATATTTGTTTAGTTACGAAGTTCTCCAAAACTTGGCTGCAGAAGTTTCAGTATATAATGAATGAGAGAGAAGAGCTTGATGCAATACGAACAACTCTTCCACAATTCTACTTTAGCATTTAGTCACCACACAAAATTAGGCATCCGAAGAATGTAAATCACGGCTGTCGTCGGATAAACTGATGTATCAATCCAAAAAGGACGGAAAGGAAGTTAACAAAAGCTTTGGTTAGACAATTATCACCTCGGTACCGCATGAGTTAGCCCCACCGGATGCACAATGAAGGGCCACGCCTGATACGGAGCTCGAATTGCTCCCAGAATTCTGCATGACATTTGTACAACCATCCTGACAGTGAGATCCGAAGTCGCTTGAAGATTTTGTATTCCTCTTAGGATCATCAGAGATTGCATCTTTACTTAATTCTACTTTTGGGACACAGACATTATCCACGGCAATCTCAAGACATGACTTAACCACTGCGGATGTGCAGATTCCATTGTCGGTGCAAGGTGAGAAACCTGGCCCTGTGCCAGTATCACCAGATGGCCCACAAGAGGAATGGCAATTTTGGTTAACAGAAGCTATAAAATCAGTAGCCTCTGAACCACAATCACGGATAACAGTATTCTCACCAGAAGCTTTCAAACTCAGTTCCTGAGGTCGATCCAGGTTGATTTTATCAGAAAAGGGCGCTGGATTGTCGTCGTCGGAGAGACTTTTGCCATTTCTTTCATTCACCATGGGAACAGAAACAGCACCATAGGATTCATCAGTAGTTTCACTCTGTTCATGGGTATTACACACCTGATCTCCAGGACTCAGAATGCTTTTATCTATTCCATCTGGCATTTCACAAGCTGCACATATTTGAGCAAGACATTTTATATCCTTATCAGATTCAGGGTCGTTGACAGTTTCCTCTGCTACATTTGATGACCCATTGCAGGGGCAATCAAGAGGCTGCAAACAGGACTCTGCAGCAGAACTTCCAGCATTGCTCTTCTGTGAGCAAGCATCACTCTCACCAGGTACATTTAAATCGAAGCCTAAAGAACATCTCTGATCGGAACTAGCTGCCACCTTACTCATGTTCTGATCCTCCTTCAGTTCACTGTTCCAGGAGCCTACAAACATGTACATGGTTAAACCTCAAATAAATTTGTGTATGCGCGCATATATACAAAAACCAATTCTATGTCTGTGTATATAATTGAATATATCTATATCTATATGCATATGTATATGTATACAAATATGTAGAGGAATATAATTCACAGAGAAGAGCATGCCTTTGGTAAATACCATCAGGATTTTTTAGCAGTGATTTCTGCAACATATCTACACGAGGAAACACTAACAAATTCATGTTCTTCATTTTTCGCTTGCTTGATGCTTCAAGGGGCTTGAAACCAAAAACCGAAGTCCATGTTTCTGACAACTCCGAAATTGCAGGAATCACCAATTTCTCAACGTTTAGAGAGCAGAGAGCCTGGTAAAAGGTATAGCAAATTTATACAAACAGATGCAGTATGTTAGACACAATAAACGGATAGTTAGTATGCATCGAACACCAGCTAAATGCATCTGAATCTAATGATGGCCAGAGAAGTGAAAAATCAGCAATTTTACATTTTATCCAGACCCTTAGAGATATTAATATATCCAGGTAGGAAAGTACATCAGAGAAAATGAACTGATCTCAATGCCATTGAGCAGGAAAGATGGGATACCTTATATCAGAATGATTTTTTAGGAAAACGATCCAAAGCAGAAATTTTTAAACAGACAACTGAAAAGGCATGGCTCCCTTTTAACCAGGAAGAAATCGATTCAAAAGATTATTAATTAACAACTTCTCAGATCTTAAACTGTTATGATGAACTCTTAGGGCCAATGAATTTATCTGCTATCATGAAGGCACCAATAATGACTTCCAAGTTATAACTTTTACCACTAGCACAGTGTTTTGCATTTTCATTTGTCACATAATTTATATAATAATACAAATGTGCAACAGCTCTAAATGGTCAGACATCGCCTTTCACATAAGCTAAGTACAATTAACTAACAAGAGTTAATAAATAAATCTTAATTAAATTGCAGATATTCTTTCAATATTACAAGGATGAAGACATACAGGGCAAAACTACTAAGTTTGAAGAGATACACAACCAACCACATTTAACCTAAAATGATTAAAATGAAAACTTGCGCCAAATCTTGGATCTTCTCCTCCCTCATATGTATGTTAATCTATGCACATTCTTGACGCCGCAAAAGGTGGTGACAGGAGGAAAAGAAAAAGCTAATTGCTAGCGTGCTATGTAGTCAAAGGAGAACGAATATGCATGTCTAAAAGTCATATTCTTGGTCACATGAATATATGTGGAATTTTTTGAATAGTTTTAGGAGAAAAAGGTACATGAGAAACCATATCGACTGCCTACATGTGGAAGATATCCCTATTTTAAAGAGTCTCTTTAGCATCAAGAATATAAAACAGGGAAAAACATGAAACCAAATGCCAAACAAACATGCAAGAAAAATATTAAATACCGGATGGCTGAATGCAGCAATGCAAAGAAAAGGACCCTGAACGGTCAAAACACCGAGCTCAGGTATGAAGAACCAAAGGATGGTACAGACATGCCAATTTATCCTCAAGACATCCAACAGGAAGATCTTGACAAGAATGCTTTCAGTTTGAGGTACCTTCATTCCTACCACTTTTTTTTGTGCTTTCACCATGTTGAGTCAACTAGTTATTTTATGTTCGTAATACAATACTCTATTCTGCAATATGCAGACAGTTTGAAGTCTTCAACTAGGACTAAGGTCAATAGTTTGTTGATGTGGAAGAATGTGCTTTATACATGTATAGATTAAATTAGGAAAGTCTGAATATAATAGTTAGCTTTCCTAGAATTAGGTTGATTTGGTTAGTTCCTTTTTTCTGTGGTGTCATATCCCACATATTATGAGATGTGAATATCCCACAGATTATGGGATGTGATTCTATTTCTAAAGGCTAGAGCTCCTGTATATAAACCAATTGTAATTGTAATATAAAATATAATTTTTTCTCTCAAACTACAACATGATATCAGAGCTTTAGGCTCTATTCCTGGGAATTGAAACCCTACACTTCATAGCAGGGTTCTGCCTTTCTCTTTTTTTTTTTTTGTTCTGTTGTTGAGGAGTTTTCTGAAACTCCACTTCACCACCAAGGTTCCATTGATTCGCCGCTGCAATTTTTTTGACCTGCCACTCTGTACGAAATTGCAAGCTGCCCCCTGTTTCTGCCCTATCGCCACTGCTGCCAGGAAGCTTTTGTAAGAGAGTACCTGAATTGTATCAGCCTTCATCACTGATATCTTATTTGACTCAAACCAGCCTTAATTGCTTTGGGACAGCTTGGTTCAATTAAGAATGTCAGAGGAGGTAGAAACAACAGCTATGATACATTTGGAGGATGCTCGTTAGACCTCAAGTCGGAGAATTGCAGAACATTCAGGCAGCATATAGGCTGAATGGAAAAACCTATCTTAAATGGTCCCAACTTGTCCGGGCTGTGCTGAAAGGGAAAGGAAAAATCAGTCACATCTTAGGGACATGGCCAAAACCAGAAGATCCGAGATTTGAAGCGTGGGATGAGGAGGATTCGATGATCATGACACGGCTATGGAACTCCATGACTCCAGAGATTAGCGACACATGTATGTTCTTAGCCACTACCAAGGATGCATGGGATACAATTCAAGAAACTTACTCCAAGACAAAGGATGCTGCCCAAATCTACAAAGTCAAAGTTAAGACGATCGCTGCAAAACAAGGAGATATGATTGTCACTGAATATGCCAATCAAATGAAGGCTCTATGGCAAGAACTTGATTATTATAGGATAATTAAGAACAAGTGTCCCGATGATGCAACAATTTTGAAAGACTATTGAACAAGATAGAGTTTATAATTTTCTGGTTCGACTTGATCCAGAATTTAATTTAGTTAGAATTCAGATTCTTGGCAAACAGGAAGTTTCAAGTTTCAATGTAGTGGTGGCACTCATTCGAAGAGAAGAAAGTAGAAGAGAATTGATGCTTGAACCAAAGGGGACTGACAATTCGGTTTTAGTGGCTAGTAACAGCGATAAGATAGCCACAAATGCAGAAAAAATGACAGCGATCAAGAATGGAAGGACCAGCCAGCCAAATACTCAAAACCATGACCACAAAGACACTTTATGGTGTACCTACTGCAAGAAGGCACATCATACTCATGAGCAAAGTTGGAAATTGCATGGAAAACCACCAAGCTACGAGTGGGGACAAAAACGAGAGCAACCAAGGAACAATGAACGAGTCCAAATTGTAGCAGTGCAACCGCATGGAGGGACATCACAAGAGATGGGAAATCTCAGCCAATAAGAAATTGAAAGGGCGAAATCACTTATTGACAATCTTGAAAAACCATCAGGTACTTGTTCACTGGCGTGTTCAGGTAAACTTCCCTTCTCCATTGGATTAAATGTCTCGAATATAACCTTTACCAACTCTTGGATTATTGATTCAAGAGTTACCGACCATATGACCTATTCCTCAAAAATATTTTCCTCATATACCCCCGTGTTCAAGTAATAGGAAAATAATCATAGCCAATGAATCATTAACTACTGTGACAAGCATAGGTGCTATCAAGATAAACCCGTCACTATTGTTAAAAAATGTTCTTCATGTCCCTAGGCTAACAACAAATCTTGTTTGCATTCAAAAGCTCACTAAAGATCTGTATTGTAAAGTGGTTTTTAATAAGAGTTATTGTGTATTTCAGGACAAGGATTTGGGAAGGACGATTGGACATGCTAGAGAACGGGATGGACTCTACTATCTCGAAACATTAAATCATTTATCAAGTCAATCCAACACCACTAAGGGCATAACTTCTTATTTTCCTGTCTCACAGTCTTTTTCATCTAATAAAGAACCAGTTTGACTTCATCATCGCAAACTTGGACATCCATCATTTAAGATTATTAAACTTTTATTTTCTTCTTTATTTAAGGGTATAGAGGTTGAATATTTTCATTGTGAAGTGTGTGAACTTACTAAACACAAACGTGTATCTTTTTCAATTAGTAATAAAAGGAGTTCTATTCCTTTTGATCTCATTCACATTGATATTTGGAGTCCTTCAACTATTTCCAATGTAAATGGAACTAAATGATTTGTGTCGTTCATTGATGATTGTACTCTAGTCATCTGAAATTTTTTACTTAAACAGAAATCTGATGTTTGTATTGTTCTCCTAAATTTTTGTTCTATAATAAAGACTCAATTTGGAGTCAATATCAAAAGATTTAGGTAAGATAATGCTCAAGACTATTTTAGTCAAGCTCTAACTTCATACTTTCAAAAGCAAAAATAGTACATGAGTCCTCTTGTACGGGCACTCCACAACAAAATGGAGTAGCAGAACAAAAAAATAGTCATCTCTTTAATTCAACAAGATGCTTCTTGTCTTAGAAAAACGTACCTAAATCTTTTGGAGAGAAGCGGTTTTTACAGCTGCTCATATCATAAATCATTTGCCTTCTAGAGTCCTAAGATTTAAAAGTTCAATGGATGTCCTTTCCAAGTTCTATCCAAACCTACACACCACAAATAGTCTTGTTCCTCATATATTTGGGTGTGTGGCATTTGTTCATATTCATAATCAAAACCGGAAAATATTAGATCCAAGGGCATTAAAATGCATGTTTGTGGGATATTCTTCAACTCAAAATGGGTATAAGTGCTATCACTTTCCATAAAAAAAGATTCTATGTCTCAGCTGATGTGACATTCTATGAACAAGAATCCTATTCCATCGTTCCTTATCTTAAGGGGGAGAATTCAGTAATGGAAGATAAGGATAAGGCAAACTTTTTGCCTCTTGATCTGCCATCTTCACCACTTCCTATGTCAAGACAGCCTAGTCCCATGGATGTTTCTACCGAGCCTACTGAAAATGTTCCTCCCATAGAGCCCACTGACAATACAAACCCTTGATAGTGTGAGATTTGGCAAAGGCAAAGTGTTCTTGAGGACGAAGAAGATTATCCCTGAATCTGTGCAAGTCCAAAACTCCAACCTAAATCTTGAGAATGAGGTAGCAATTTCTAATCGCTTTCTCAATCTAAATATGAGATAAACAATGATGACCAAGACCTCCCTATTGTTATCAGGAAAGGAGTTAGAGAATGTACAAACCAACCTCTATATCCTCTTTGCATATTTCCTGTCCTTTAAACATTTTTCACCATCTCATGGAGCCTTCCTTGTCAGCTTAAACACCATCTCCATCCCTACCAATGTATCCGAGGCTTTAACCAATGAAACATTGAAGCAAGCCATGAGTGTGGAGATGGAGGCATTGGAGAAGAACAAAGCTTGGGAGTTAGTGAAGTTACCTGAAGGAAAGAAACCCCTAGGGTGTAAATGGGTTTACATAATAAAATATAGAGCAGATGGATCAATAGAAAGATACAAGACTAGGTTGGTGGCTAAGGGTTATTCTCAAACTTATGGGATTAATTATCAAGAAACATTCGCTCCAGTTGCAAAGATGAACACTATTAGAGTTTTATTGTCATTAACAGCTAATGGTGATTGGGATTTGTAGCAGTTTGATGTTAAGAATGCATTTTTGCATGGAGAACTTGAGGAGGAAATTTATATGGAAGTTCCACCAAGTTATAATAAAGGGTTGACTGCTAGTACAGTATGTATACTAAAAAAGTCTTTGTATGGATTTAAACAATCACCACGAGCATGGTTTGAAAGGTTTGCTAGAGTAATGACAGCTATGGGATATAGGAAGAGTCAAGGGGATCACACTTTGTTTATTAAACATTCACCTGTAGGTAAAGTTACAACCTTATTGGTGTATGTTGATGACATAATTATAACTGGTGATGATCATAGGGAGAAACAATTTCTAAGTCAATGTTTAACTAAGGAATTTGAGATCAAGACGTTAGGAAGATTGAATTATTTCCTAGGGATTGAAGTGGTTCATTCTAAGCATGGCATTTTTATCTCTCAACAGAAGTGTGTTACAGATCTACTCAAAGAAATCAACAAGACAGCATGCAAACCAGTGAGTACTCCAATAAAGCTGAATCTCAAGCTTAGAAAGGCAGAAAAAGATGCTATGGTGGATAGAGAGATGTATCAACAATTGGTAGGGAAGCTCATTTATCTTTCTCACACTCGGCCAGATATAGTGTACGCGATGAGTGTGATCAGTCAGTTCATGCACAATCCAAAGGAAGTCCAACTGCAGGTGGCATACAGAATTTTACAATATCTAAAAGGGACACTAGGTATAGGCATCCTTTTCAAGAGGAATGGAAGATTAGTCCTTGAGGCATACAAAGATGCTAACTATGCTGGATCAGTTGTTGACAGAAGATCAACTTTAGGTCATTGCACATTCCTTGGTGGAAATTTGGTGACATGGAGTAAGAAACAGACTGTGGTAGCACAATCTAGCGCTAAGGCAGAATGGCTCAGGGAGTGTGTAAACTACTATGGTTGAAGATTGTTTTAGAGGATCAGAAGATCACGTGGAATGGCCCTATGAAACTTTATTGTTGCAATCAGCATATCTCACAACCTAGTGCAGTATGATCGAACAAAACATATCGAGATTGACAGATACTTTATCAAAGAAAAGTTGGATAGTGGATTGATTTCTACACCTTATGTATCTACACATGCCCAACTTGCTGATATACTCACCAAGAAGTTAAGTAGTTCAGTGTCTGAGAGTTTTGTATCCAAGCTGGGAATGGTGAATATTCACCAACTTAAGAGGAAGTGGGGAAGAATGTGCTTAACACATGTATAGATTAAATTAGGAAATTCTGAATATAATAGTTAGTCTTCCTAGAATTAGGTTGATTCGGTTAGTTTTTTTTTTTTTGTGGTGTCATATCCTATAGATTATGGGATGAGAATATTCCACAGATTATGGGATGTGAATATCCCACAGATCATGGGATGTGATTCCGTTTCTAAAGGCTAGAGCTCCTGTATATAAACCAATTGTAATTGTAATACAAAATATAATTTTCCCTCTCAAACAAAAACAGTTGACAATTAGTTCATTTAGCATTGAACTTCGTTAGGGGTAAAGATAAGTGATTTCAGACTCAAGGTTCTTTTATTGTGGATCATCCTCGTTATCCCTCTGAAGATTGGGGGACATTATTGACATTTAAATTAATATGTAAATATTTTTATACATGGATTTGCACATCCTTGATGCTTGTGAATATCACATCATAATATTTTTATTTAAAAGAAAAAATAGTTCCTTCAGCCTCGCAATTTTTTTTAGGATAATTTTCTTTTTTTCTCTATTGCTTCACATAAATACAAGACAGGTTTCTTCCTCTTATGTCCAAGAATAGAAGAACAAACTCAGCGAGTTCTGACTACTGATGATCAGATCTAGTGGAAATTGGAAAGGTAAATTTTCTGTCAGTTTGTACTACAGTTATCTGCATAATAGGGATGCTGCTGTTAGATAGGATTTTCCGACTAAGCAAATGTGGAAGACCAAAGTTTCCCCTCACATTGCTTTGTTTTTGCTTGGGAGGCTTGTTGGGAGAAAATTTTAACCCTTGACAAGCTGAGAGTTAGAGGCCAGATTTTGGTGAGCGGCTGCTACTGGTGTCTGAAGGCAGAGGAAACTTGAAATCATCTTCTGCTGTGGAGTCCTAATGCCTAAAGCCTTTGGTGTATGATATATGGTCTTCTAGGGATTGATTGGGTAATTGTTGGGTCAGTTGGGGGAGAGATTTGGGATTGGGATGGCTTATGTGTAAAAAGAAATAAAGTAAATATAATCTCTTTGACCGTTTTTTGGGTTCTTTGGAAAGAGAGAAATAGTAGCATTTTTGATAGTATTGAAAATAGTATTTATAGATTAAAAGACAAGTGTATTCTCTATTTTGGGTCTATTTTGTTAAATCATAAAATTATTAATGATGTAGATTTTGAAAATATCATAAACACACTAATTTTGGTACCTTGTCAATATACACTTCACATTTTTTATCTAAAAAAAAAAGAACAGAAGTATAAACTCGTAACTTTTGGACAATATTTCAGATAATTTTCGTCAATTAATAAACAAGAAACACAACATTAGCAAATGGTTCCTTGATGTAATACTTATTATAAATGTTACTGTGAAAAGTTCCATAATAGAAATTCAGTAGGAAAGAACAGTGAAAGAAGCAAAAGATGACATTTATTTAAAACATACATGTTCAATAGCATTAAGCAGCCGACGGCACATCCCCTGACGTCTATACATATAGCGTGTCCCAATAAATGGCATCTCTGCTAACTGATTGCCGTGGATCCTATTTCATCAAAAATTATGCAATGTTATTGTTAATAGTGAATTATTGAAGCATTCACAAAAACATGAACCATCACTAGATGCAAACATGCTCTCACAAAAAAAGCTACTACCGCTGCCTCTACACAAGATGTGATCATCTACCATGATGACATTGTTGAGCACCTATTAGGATTCCAAAACTTTTAGATTTTTTCTAATCTGCTATCCAAATATACACCTTGATCCAGTTATTTTAATTAATCCAAAGAAATATCAGATGGCAAAGGGGAAAAGAAAAGGTTTAATATAAATATACTAGTTTAATTTGGTAAGTTAGTTAAACAGAAAATTTTTGGACCAAGACAATAGATTATAGGTAGATTTGCTACTTAACTAAATCTCAGTTCCAAACAACTTATGATTGGATAATAGGTATATTTGCTCCCACAAATAGCAATCCACTTAGTGACAATTGACAAGATAAGTGACAAGAGATTATCAATAACTCAAAATGCTTGACAGAAAAAAATTTAGAAGATGGCCCATTTTGTACACTACAATGCCTTTTAGTTTTGACTGACTTAATTCATACATATTTTTGCAGTAAGACATGTAATAGTGAAAATAAAGACATTTAAAAAATGTGATGCTGAATTTGAAAAGAATAAAAATTGTTTCTATGGTTTTCCTAAAAACAGTTTTTATATTTACACTTTTGTTAGCTAAACCTATATGGGCTTCATAAAGGTTGGGGATTGAAACTGTAAGGAAATGCTCACATAAGAGCAGCAGCACTACTGAGTTACACAAGCTCTGGCATTTTTTGTTTATACTTTAATATCACGCAACACATACTGCCACAGGTGTTTTATGTATAAACCTTCCTCTCAAAAAAAACGTGTCACTTAAAAAATATGATGATGTGTCAATTTAAAAATATCATGATGTACAACGACCAGCCCTGAACTAGACAATGGCATTTATTAACTAGGAACGCAAAGAGAAAGTAGAAAACAACAAAATGAAAGGAAAAGACCACCAACATGAAGTAGCCCCCCTGATTTCTTCATAAATTAGACAATGGTATTTGCCCCAAAAAACGTGCCTTAGTTGACAATGCCAAAAACACCATGCTAACCCCTATTCAGAGCTCCAAATGTAGGATTTCATGAATCTTTTTATTTTCTTTTCTGAGAAGAGGGACTCTTGTGCATACTAGGTAGAACACTCACTGTTCAATGAATACAATTAGAAGTTCACCAAGATCAACCATAACGAGAACAGACAGATTTATCAAAGAAGATTTAAGTGAATCAGAGTGGTCAAAGCAAATCCTTTTAAGAGGCAAATAATAATACTTCTCTTCTACATTAATATTTAAGGTCCTAATAACCATATCTTATGGGAAACATACTACTACAAACATGGAAGAAGACATACCTAATGGATGCTGCAGCAACAATCTCATCACCCCTCTCAAGAATTGCAGTGAAAAAACCAGTATAATTCAGCCGGTTAAAGTTTGACCTAGAAAACAGAAATTGTTTGATAAATCATTGAGTTCAAACTTCTCATATCTCTTCCATTCTGTTATCCCAAGCAATACTTTGAAAATTGAAAATAAAGGTAGAGTGCATGTCAACCATTTTATCCAGAGAGGCAGAACAAAGTATTTCTGCAACAATAAGTAGCAACAAAAAGCTTTTTTGAGAGTACTGAGAAGAATTTTGACAAATTCAAAAAAATTCGGTTCCAAACGCTAGGTTTTTTTATATTAAGGGTCATCCTCTTTATTCTTTTGAGGATCTTGGAGATCTGATAGATTTTTTATTTGATATGTAAACTTTGTACACTGATTGTATTCCCTTGGTGCTTGTGAATAGATATATATTTCTTTAAAAAAAAAATTGAAACAGAAAGGGAAAAGACAACTTCTAATGTTGCTGATGTGAAAGGCCTTGATTTAATTGTTAAGATCTGAACATGAAAACAGCGCATAATCAAAATACCCCAAAAATTTTTCCATTCAACCACAAAATTAATCTCAACAATAAACTTAGAGATCAAAGATACTCTTTCTCCAAAAAAAAATTGGCAGATACTGAGATTAATGACAAAATCTTTTAACAAAACAGTAACTTCGCGACAATAATTCATTTTGTCAAACAAACAGCAATTGCCCAAGCATAGAGAAAATTTGAACCATAAAGTTTTCTCCATGTGTGAGTGTGCTAGGGTATATATGCTCTTGATATGCTTGTTTCGAGGCCTGAGGCCCCCAAACAGCTCCAAATATACAGGATTTTATAAAGAGTAAATCGAGGATCCATCTAATACCCACCACCATCCAAAAACTCCTTTTTAAGAAAAGAATCTTCCTCTAGTACATACTGAAACTTTTGATACTTCTAGTGCACAATATCATTAACCAGAATTATGTAATAATTGTTTCCTTTTTAATGTATTGAGTCAGCATCCAAATACTGCCATCAGCAGAATCACACATAAAATGAAAACTGAACCACCTATTCTCCTGCAGGAAAGGTCCAACAATGTTATAAATTATGTTCATTCTCCCTAAGAAAGATGATTAAAATATGGGTTCTCAGTGCTTACCCGAAACTATAGACAATATTATGAAGCAAATTAGTCCCACTTCTGTGGTCGAGAAGAGGCAAGAAGCATTCGTCCATTACAAACATTGCAACAGCTAGTTTGGAATTGCATTCAATCTCTCGAGAAACTTCACTTGGAGAAAAGTCTGAGTCAATATCAGATCGGTGGAGAAAAGCCCAAGAGAAACCATCTTGCAGTTCATGTTTTACCCCAAAGAGTGCATGCAGTTTCTCAAATAACTGCAAAATAAAGAAAATTTTGAATCACTTTGAAGGCATAGTAAATATAAATGATCTAACTCTTTCTTTGAAAATATAAACAAATTAATAAAATTTCTCAAGAGGGAAAGTCATTTTCTAGATTTAAAAGGAAAATAGAACTTTGGATCTATGTAACAGGTGCTGATTTTTGCCATAAGAGTATTTGGGTTTAACTTATTCATGGTTTAACTGCTTTGTAAATTTTTCTTCTGCATCTGGGTGCATAGCCTTGATGCCTCTGTATTAATATACTCCTATATTTTCTTCTTTGCCATAAGAGTATCTGGGTTTAACTTATTGATGGCTGAACTGCTTTGTAAATTTTTCTTCTGCATCTGGGTGCATACCCTTGGTGCCTCTGTATTACCATACTCCTATATTTTCTTCTTTAAAAAAAATTCTAAGCTAAAGGTATATCACCCACCATATGGCTATGCATTAGTATCATCAACTCCTTATCTCACCTTTAGAAACAAAAATAACTGCTGAAAAGGAGATGCTCGATCTACAAGTTAACCTGAGTATATATATATACACATCTCATATGTTCTCTGAAATATTCAATCACTATTTAAAGTCATACTTGCATTCATACCTCACTTTTGACTAAATTTAGAAAACAAAGTGTATGTTTATGCAGATATTTTCTTAGCTAGTCATTAATTTAAAATAAAAAGGCAGGCACCAATCCTTAATTAAAACCACTCCTTAGTTTTGACTCGCATTCAATTTTTCAAATAAAAAAACCATGACAAATCTAATCAATGAACATTGTACATATGGATTCCATGATCTTCGTATCAAAACCGATTTCAGGATATGGGAAATTTTGATATAAACTAGAAAGACTTCAACCATTAAGTAATTTTCTATGTGCTTTCTTGTAGCTTTAGATAGTTTTGAAATTCCCATCCTCATTTTTTGCTATCCTTACAGATCAAATCAGCTCATTGGCCCAAATACAAATGTCTCAAAATTCCCTTTCCTACCTCCCAAGAGACAAACATCAAGCCAAATTATTTACAGATGGCTTAAAGTTCACAAAATTGTTGAAATGATGGTTAGAGTTTTAAAAGATAAATTGCACAGGGTAGGCAAGCAGAGTGTATGAAGCTTTCAAAAAACACATGGTCTACAGAACTGTTGAAATATAGTCTTCCTGTTTTGTACAGCTTGGCCACCTGAAGGAAAGATGCCAAGATTGGGGTATGCTCTTTTGGATGCTTACAAGAGATGGTGTGAGACATTTAAGATCAGCCACTATTTGGACAACAAAAATTGACGGTTTCCCTGCTTGTTAGGGTTGTTGAGATCAAATTCAGTTTATGCAGATAAGGAAGACCAACAGCGGTGGTGGCAAATAAAGATAGGCTTTCCTGGTCTAAATCATACTATAGTTCCTTGCGTAGCAGGAAACATATTACCCTCTAGAAGTAGACACCTCCCATGGTTCAAATTGCTCCTTTTGCTTGGAAGAAAGCGTGAGAAAAGATTTGCACGAAAAACAACCTTATCAAGAGGGGCAATGTCCAAAGAAGTGGCTATCACATGTGTCTGGAGGATGCAGAATTTCCCAGCCACCTGCTTCTTTGGTTCACGGCAGTTAGCTTCTCGTGGGAGACAACAATAAATGTTTCTTGGTTTAGATTAGGTAGTTGCAGGTCACTTCGCAACTAAATTATTGGCTTGGAAGGGTTTTTGGATTGAGTGGACTAAAAAGAGGTTCATTTCTCTCCTCACCCTTGCTATTTTTGGTGCCATTTTGAGAGATTGGAATAGACTAGCTTTTAAGGGAGTTTGTTCGCTTTCATGTAGAATTAGGGGCCTTGTTCTCTGAAGCCTTTTATATTTGAGTTATCATTACTCCCTGAACAATGGAAGGACTTAAGAGACCTTATAGATATTTGGACTAATTCTTACCTGTAAACTCTATTTTCCTATTTAAGTAGCAATGGCCTGAGTTGTTTGTGAATGAAATTTTCTGAAATAAAAATTTAGAAGCTACATTCATGTCTAATCCACAGCATTACATGCAAGTACAGTTTTCTTCCCCTCAAAGCAAATGTGAAGATAACTCATCAACTGCATATTTTATCATTCTAATTAGTTGATAGCTGACAAGTAATGTTTGAAATGCCAATTCATACAGAACAGGACAGCAAGGTGAAGTAAAAAACTATAATCCATCTACTGAAACCTTGCTACCAAATCAAGTAGCAAGCTACAAACTTCTCCAGCTTCTCCTGAAAGCTACACAAAAATAAAGTCTGCAAGACCAGAATTATGCTGTACATGGTAACTGGACATGCATTAGCAGATTGAAAACACCAAGGTTCCAAGCACAGTTTTACCCTAATGAATAACTACAACATTACCTCTTGACATTTCTTTCCACAATAAGACATCCTACTTTGATTATCATTTGCAGCATCTTCCTCTTGGATGCACGACGGGTGATCTACAACAAGAATAACAGTTAATTTTGTACCCAAGTGGAAAAAGATGAAGGTTATGCAATAATATTGATAACGATAATAAAAGTTACCAACAGTAACAGAAGCCGAAGCAGTAATAACAATAATAAAGGAATTCGATAATTTGCGCATAATCAACATTTTCTAAATGATCAAGAAAATAAAAGAATACATTTTTCTTCGCATAAACAGCAAATGCATAAGGTAGACTGGGCAATATTGTCATCAGCATCCCTTTGACATGTAGCCACATTGACCATTCCACAAAATTTGCAGGTGCAATAAACACAATGCCAGTCACCGGAAGGGAACTTCTGCAGTTACAAAGTTAAAATATAAACAAAAATCAGATTATTAATCTGCTGGATTAACAAGAAAATAAGTTCAAGTTCAGATTCAACACAGAAGATCTAAAATTTGAATCCAATAATGCTAGCCCCTTTTCAACCCATTAAGCATGAGAATATATCATCCTAAATGAACATCAGCAGAGAATTACCACTATAAACTGTTCCATTTTTTCAGGTACTAATCTTTAATTTCTTTTTTCATTGATAGTATTCATCACTATTTTTCATTGATAATGTTCATTAGAATTTTTAAACAAACATGTGGACTTTAACCTATGAATATACAAGAAAAGGCATCATGCATCAACCTCTCATATATGTTATAAAAAGAACGAATACCAGTTCGCGTGCGGGGGGTGGAGAGAGGAGGAGGGGTTGGAGGGAAATCTAACTATCATCATTATAGTGGAAACTGGACAGGACAAAAGAACTTTAAGACACTCCTTAGAACTGCCTCACAGGATATTAATTAGTTCACACATATCATACACAATTTTCCTCTTTGTTTTACTCCGGTAACAGAGTAAAAAATAAAACAAAAGGAAAAATAGTGTTAAGAGAAGAGAAAGGCCTTGACTACATAAACATGAAATAGAATAATCTATGGAGCATTACTTTTATATCTAAGCAGCTCTGGTGAAACGTAGATGGGCAACCATCGCAACAGATCAGATCTCCCCCATCTCCACAGATCCCACACGTATCATCATTTGGATCTCCATTCCCAAAATCTACAAAATGGAAGCCTCTCCCTTTTGACTCATCTTGTTTATTCCATGAGTCTACCAAGCATTGCAGAAGGGAATTTCCAGTCTCCAGATAAAGATTTTGAAATGGTTGACGAAGCTTGCTTCCTGAATGACTTTCAAAACCTGAAACTGTAAAAAATTCACTACAGCAGTTGCATTGGATGCCCTCCTTCATAATCCTACCCTCGAGGAGTACCCGAGTCTTTCTGCTGTTGAAATACTGCACCTTCCCATTAAGTGGCACAGTCGCTAAATCAATCATCCAAGAAAGCACAGTTCGCTTCCCTTCGTATAATAAGTAGCCATCACTGTCAGATTCTACACTCTTCAAGGAGTTGCGAACCAATAAAGCACAAGGCTTCCTACTTTTTGTTTCTTGCCGCTTATGTTTCCTGCCTGAAATAGGAACTATCTGTTGTGATGTACCACCTGAATCACCCTGTTTGCATATTGATGAACTTCCCCCTTTGGACGTCTTACCATACAGATTCACAGCAGGCTTCAGTTTTTCTTTGTTCAGTTTCTCCTTTTGTAATTTACGCTTGTGCTTTTTCTTAAGAGCAACTACTTCACCTGCTGTCTCTCCACCCTCTCTATTTTGCTTTGGCTTCCCTTTATCCTTCCTTTGGTTCTGAACTACTCTTTTAAGAAGGCTGAGTTCGTTCTCCGATATTGGGGTGAAAGCATAACCAGTCTTGGAAGCCTTTGAATTATCACCACAACTTTCAAGCTGCTCCTTAAACATTCTATAAGCCAAAGTGACTGACCAGTGAGTCTTTCCCTGAGGATTAACATACACTGCATCATTATACTCTCTACCTTTTCTGGGCCTATATTCAACCGTCCAACCTGCCCCTAAAAGTAATTCCACTATTCGATCTCTAACTTCATTCTTTGCTTCTGATAGACTTTGTTCCCCATCTTTCTTTTTGATTTTAGCTCCTTTCCCTTCATTTTTCTTGAATTGAACTGCATTTACTGCCCCTGATGTCGTCTTCATTGAATTCTGATTCACTTCTGTTTCCATATCCCTACAGTTAACCTTCCTATCTGGCAAAAACTTTTTCACCCCCATTACTTCTCCAGACGGTATCTTTTCTAAATACAAAAAATTTGTTAAATTCTGTCCCATATTATCTCTCACCATAATGTCATTTTCATTTGGCCTACATCTACTTATCTTTTTACCTTTATCTAGATTTGGATTGAAAACCTCAGTTCTCCTCTCCTCTTCGGGAGGTCTCCCACGCTTTCGTTTTAACTTCTTTCTCCCAACATTAGATTGATTTCCCTCCTGCAACTTGGGTCTTCCACGCCTCTTTTCCAATTTAATCCTTTCTTCATCATCTGCTTGATCAATCCGTTGCACCTTTGGGGGTCTCCCACGCTTCTTTTCTGATCTAATCCTCCATTCACCATCTGGTTTATCAGTTCCCTGTACCTTTGGAGGTCTCCCAGGCCTCTTTTTCGATTTAATCCTTCCTCCACAATCTGACTGATCATTTTCATGCATCTTCGGTGGTCTTCCACGCCTCTTTTCCAATTTAATCCCTCCATCACCATCCGACTGATCATAACTCTGAACCTTTGGTGGTCTTCCACGCCTTTTCCGTGTCTTTCTTCTCGAGTGACCAAATTGATTACTGTCAGACAGCTTGGGAGCTCCTTGCTTAAATTCCATCTCCTTCCTCCCCTTGTGACCAGAGTGATCACTCTCTTCAACTTGTGCATTGACAACTCCATCCACATTATCCCTGCTTATTTCCCCTTTGACAACCGCATTATCTTCATTCTCTTGCTTATTGCTTTCATCCTCTTCACATTTATTAACAACAACCCCTGATCGCAATAACCGACCAGAGACCCGCACTCTAACATCAGAACTTTGCTGCTTACTCTTTTTCTTCCTAAGATGTATGGTATCATCTTCCTCATCATCTGCCCTCCTTTTCTTATCATTGTCAACAAATCTAACAATGTCCTGCTCACCCGTAGAACCGTTTCCACCACATTCTCCATCTCCTGAACCATCTCTCCGCAGGATTTCAGTTCCCTCTCTTGAAGAAGACACCAACCCCTCTTTATCAGACAACAAGCTCCCTAGCCGGCTTCTTTCATCATTTAAATCAGAATCTCTTTGTTTCTCATCACCCTTTTCCTCCTCAACATGTACTGAAGTTGGCGAAACCTCGTTGCTCTCAGGTTCTGCCGATAAATCGCCAGATCCCAAAACCTCCCTCATCTCTCACGAGATCAACAAGAAACCCTAACTTCAAAGTACTTGGTTTCTGATCCAAAACGACCTAGCTGGAGTCAGGTCAAAGGAGAGGGAAGAAACGCCCATGGATTTTTCTCCCGCAATAATATTATAACGCATAAAATTCGTGAACTGAATGTCAATAGACTTACAGTCCGCATCTGGAATATTAAAAACCAGGAGAAATAAGAAAAATAATGAAGAAAATACAGGAAAGAGAAACCTCACCAGTTAATCCTTAGAAAACCAGACTGATAGAATACTCACAATGCAGCAGAAACCACGACAATTATCTGATCCTACAGCGCCGTATGAGATAGGGAGACCAAAAGCATCACGAAAGCAGCTATGGCGTTTGAGATTCCGGAGGAAAGATTTGGGATTAAACACAGAGACCTGCGAGCACCAGGGTTTAGAGCGAGAGCGAGAGCGAGAGAGAGAGAGAGAGAATGGGGGGGGGGGGAGGTTTTTAAAGTTTGGGGCTTCCACATTATTAGTTCTCTTACGCTTATAAAATTATTTTTTTTTCCCGTTTTGTACGTATTTTTCTGTCTATACGAATTCCAGAGCGCAGTGATACGAGGGGTAGAATTGTAATTTTATATTACCCAGATTTCCAATTTCCCTCCATTCACTGAACTCCCATTAAAAATCTGAAATTGGATTAGGAAGATGTCATTAAAAAATTAATGATAATTAATTAATAAATATTTCGATAATCAAAAAACTTTGTCGTTAACTCCAATGACTCCGCCTCATTCTGCCGTTACTGTTCCGTTACCCTCTTGGCTCTCTCTCTCTCTCGGTTCAGTCATTCATACACGAAATTTTGTAAGAATAAAAAAATTTAAATACTTGTTTTATAAAATAATATATACATAAAAAATTTGTAATAAAAGTTGAAATTTTAAATTTATTTCTGATTAATCTTTTCTTTTAATAATTTTATAGTTCTATTATAAATATTTATATATATATAATATTTATAATTATGTACAATGGAATTTTTTTTTTTCCAATTAACAATATTAAATCTCTTTAATATTTTTGTCGTTTTTATATTACAAAAATTCACATATCATACGATTAATTAACAGAAATATTAATTTAATTACAATTATAAATATTAAACATTCAATTAAACAACATTATAAACTCTTTTACGTGTATTTAGCTTCAAACCACTTCCAAATTTATTCATATATGTATATATGTGTGTGTGTGTGTGTGTGTGTGTGTGTATCATACATGTAGTAATACACACACATATATAAATACCCAGAAACCTTGAAGGAAAGAAAAAAAATGCAACTCAGGACTGCTGAGTAGAAGAACATAACGTTGCAAGGCTCGTACGTCATACATGCTTATATAAATCACCCTCCATTACTATAATTCTCTACGTGCAAGCTCATATATATATATATATATAAGTATATATACATGTATACGACATGAAGTGTTGGATTGATGATCTTGGACAGTTGAAAATCAAGGAGGCTGCGTGTGAGAATCCACCAGTATAGACCATAAAATATGAACATCTTCATCCGGACATGATTTCACATCTTTGTATAGAATGTATATCCCACCTCTACCTGCAAAGAAACCAAAAAGACAAGTGCAAATCACAATGAAACTGATTAGGTATGAAAATGATCGATGAGATTATCATGGGAAATGAATGCCGTGAGTTATAAGCAGGAACATATATATATATATATATAGAGAGAGAGAGAGAGAGATATACGAGAGGTAATAAAAGAATCAAGAAGATGGGTCATGCATAAATGATTAAGAGAAGAGAGAATAGCATACGAGTTATATGGGTTGAATGAAGATGAGACCAGAGCTTCTTCAATGGCGAGAGTAGGGAGTGAAGCCATCCCATTTGGAGAATTAGGTTTTAGTTCATGGTAGTTGAAAGTTTGGAAGGAAATACAGAGGGGATGAAAATCTTTTACTACCCGATTCAATTACTTTATCCTTTTTGTTTTGTTTTTATTTTACATTTTCAATCAGATTCAAACAACTGTGTGTATATATACATATACATATACATATACATATATATATATATGTAAGCAGGTATACTTTGGGTAGGATGTCTCTGTCCGGTATTGATGTTTCTCTTTTCTCTCATGGAAGAGTTCTAACTTGGGAAATCTTCTCCATGACTTTTCTCCATATACAGAAATTAGGTAATGTTGTATAATTATATTATAATATCATTTGGTAATTATCTTGAGAAATGACTGGTGGTTGAAGCCAGAGTTTGTAGTTATTATGCTTGGGCTGTATTTTGTTGGCTCCCACTTTCGTTCCTTCTGTGTGAAGTGAAGAAAGGAAGAGTGTATGTATGTATATATATATATATATATATGTATGTATGTATGTAATATATATATATATATAGTAATAATTTTCACCTGTTGTTTTCCCAAATCATTGCGGATAAGATGCAAGTCTTAGAAGTAATTCTTCCATCATTTTAAGCTTCCTTTGTAAGTCTTAGAAAAAGCCCAAAAGCTCAAATGGTGCCGTATTTTGGGCAGGTCGGGCCGGGTGATTTCTTCTTATACCCGTGCGGATTAAACCCGATCCACCTATACATATACACCTCATATTTATAGAGAAAAAAAATATGAAGAGCAAAACAAAACCGCCAACAAATAACACGATAATTCCTCTTACCAGAACCGGTGCCTTGCCGGATAGCAGGCACTGAAATGGCGGCCAGTGGTGGTGGAAGCGGCCAGCTGACGTACAGACCGTATCGTCATCTGAGAACTCTGAGAGGACATAGCAAGGCTGTCTCCTGCGTTAAGTTCTCGAACGACGGGACTCTGTTGGCATCGGCATCCCTCGATAAAACCCTAATAATCTGGTCAGCCTCCACCTTGGCTCTCGTCCACCGTTTAGTGGGTCATTCCGACGGCATATCGGACCTGGCTTGGTCTTCTGACTCGCACTACATCTGCTCGGGGTCCGACGACCGGACCCTCCGAATCTGGGACGCCCGATCTCCCTTCGACTGTCTCAAGGTCCTCAAGGGTCACTCCGACGTCGTTTTCTGTGTTAACTTCAATCCTCAGTCCAATCTCATAGTCTCCGGTTCATTCGACGAGACTATCCGCATCTGGGAGGTTAAAACCAGCAAGTGCCTTCGTGTGATTAGAGCTCACTCCATGCCTATCACTTGCGTCCACTTTAACCGCGATGGCTCCCTTATTGTCTCCGGTAGCCACGATGGATCTTGCAAAATCTGGGACGCTAAAGAGGGTACCTGCTTGAAGACCCTCATCGATGATAAAGACCCCGCTGTTTCTTTCGCCAAGTTCTCCCCCAATGGAAAATTCATTCTTGTCGCTACTCTTGATAATACTCTTGTAAGTAAAAGAGTAAAGTGTTCAGTTTTATCAATTCTGCTTCGATTTTGATTTTGCAAATAGAAGAGTGATTTCAAAGAAAATTTCCTTCTTTTGTGGATGCAGAAGCTGTGGAATTACTCAACGGGGAAGTTTCTGAAAGTTTACACGGGTCACACGAACAAGGTTTACTGTATTACATCTGCCTTCTCCGTGACGAATGGGAAATACATTGTTAGCGGGTCCGAGGATAATTGTGTTTACTTGTGGGATTTGCAGCAGAAAACTATGGTTCAGAAGCTTGAAGGTCATACTGATACTGTTATTTCTGTAAGCTGTCACCCCAGTGAGAACAAAATTGCTTCTGCTGGCCTAGAGAGTGATAAAACTGTGAGGATATGGGCGCAAGATGCTTGAACTGTTCAATGATGTATGGTTGGGTTAGGTTACTAATTTAACTAGGAAAAGTTGGATGGTTATGCTTCTTGTCTTTGTAGGATAAAGTTTTATATGAAATTCTCTTGATCAATGATTACCTGATTCCATATTTAAACCGTTGAAATGAACATTGGCTGGTCTGTATTGGAGGCATGGCAAAATACGAACAGAAAAGGTATTGAATTTATTCTTATGGCAGTTTTGTGTTTGTTGACCTTGCATTATCTGAATTCACCAAAAGTTCTCGATCTATTCACCTAAAAAGAAATGGTGTTGTTTGTGGATTAACCTTCCATTAGATGTTTTACGCCTCCAAGAATCTGTCTGTTTGCTTAGGCCTGTTTGTCCTCATTCGCGTTTGTGTTAATCTTCATATTGTGTCTCCTGTTTACTCTGGATGTTTTAGTTTTCTTATTATGCTGTTATAGGAATCACACAGGTCATCTAGGTATCTGGGTCAATGATTATTTTTTTGAGAAGCCTTACATTTAGGAAGCATGTTTTCCATCATTGAACTTTCTAAAAGATGAAACTTTAGGTATGTAGCTTTTGTTTTCCATTAAGTCACAGCTCATTTTCAAGTTGTGATATTGTGCTAGTTAACATAGAAGTGTTGGTAAATTGTGTTTCCTAGATGACTGTGAAACTTAGTTTTGAGCATCAGGACACTTACATAGTTTCAAAAGCATCAACATGATTGTTTAATTTAATTTGTATTGAATATAATCTCTTATCTGTATTCTTCACATTCTTGGTTTAATCTAGCACATTAGGATCTCTCCATATTCCTGGTTTAGTCTGAACATCAGGATCTTTTCTTGTGCTATTCTGTTGTGGGGTTGGGGCTTAAAGTGCTAAGACAGTGTGGAAGTGTTGTGCTGAGAAAGGAATTGCAGAATCATATAGCAAATCTCACATTGTAAACTATTCCCAGCGGTCAGTTTATGAAATCAAATACCCCAAGAAGTGCATTAGGTCGCACTCAGCAGGATCTAAACATCAATGTTCCGACTGCAAAATGTTTTGGTGAGACAGATTGCATTAAGTTTTGTGATATAAGTTGATGCCTGCTGCATTTTGACATTATATTTGCTATGGCTTTTGGTATTTATTGCACTTTATTGTTGTGTGCATGATATGTTGATGGCTTGACAAGTCAACTTTTTATCCTAGTTAGTGAGTTCATAAATGGTATTCCGTTCTAATGATGTTGTATTCAGTTTGCTTTTATTGGAAGTTTATTTACAAAAAAAAAAAGGTTTATTTTTATTGGAAGAATGATGTAGAACAAACTAAGGTTGCTTTGCCTGTGCTGAGAACCTCAGGATTCTTAGGTATCACCATCACACTTGGGATTCTTTGAGTGTCACATATAAGCAAACATTTGATTGCATCACAGTAGTCATACATGACATTTCTGTTCAGAAAATTATCTGAATGTGAATACTGGCTGTCTCATAATTGAGTTGAAAGATATTTGTAGCTGTTACAATAGTACCATTAACATGCTCTGCAAATTTAAAATAAATCCATCCACAAATATGTTTGTTCTTATTATCATTATTGCAACCTCATCGAGGCTTCTGGTGTTCCTGCATTGGTTTACCATAGCAGCCTAAGCATGTTCACTTGCATGCTTAATTAAAAATTCACCCCTTGATTTGTCATCTCTGGCTGATACTTTTTTACTATAGTCAATTCCTTACTTTTGACAGATAAAAGGAATGATAAATGGGTCGTTTTAGTTCTCATGTTATGACAATATTATTGATGAAGATTTGGATGTAATGAATTCTGTTATTGTCCACAAGGATTGTTGCCCTTCTGGTGAGTAAAGCAATGACAAAGCAGGTTTGTGTTTATCGGCTATCTTCTTTCAAATATACCCTGCTAATCCTGCCTTTTATTTTTGTTGGCTTTGTCTTTTATAGGGCTTTCTTGAATTGGACGATGACTACTATTAAAGGTGTTTGTTGAAGGTGATAGAGACAGTATGCAACTGCTAGAAACTGAACTTTGGATACCGGATGGAGGAACTATACAGTATGGATCGGAATTCCTGCTGGTTCTGTTGATGTCAGAAATTGCTATTGGTCCTGTGTCTATGTCGGTGGACACGTGTGTATTTGCAATCAGTAAGAAGAGTTCAGTGCAGCTTAATGGTTTTTCTACTTGTTTAGCAACAACCCTGCTGAGAGTCTGCTGGAAAATTTTCCATTTCCTTCTCTAGCGATAAACAAGGTACTCAGATTTGTAAGGCGTTAAGTGTTGAGCCTGGAGAGCCTGCCTGTCTCAGTGAGTAGAAACTAGTGAATTAGAGACCTTTGCAATTAGTAAACTTTTTTGTTAAGTGGCTTGTGGTTCAATCATTCCAGATCCCTTTTTCTGCACTGATAGACACTGCAATATATTATTCTTCATGGGTGAATTCTGATTTTAAATCTGAATTTTCTATGTAGTTTTTGGTTCAATACCTATTCAATTCTAGGAATTACATTACTTATGCATCTTATGATGCTGTTGAAAAGGTGAAAATTGAATTTTTTCCACTAACCAGTGGTGGTAATTTGAAAATAGAAAAGAGGAGGAGAGAAAAGAAGATTATCTTCTCCCTTTGATTCACTCCTCCAGTCAATAAATATCTTCTCCTTCTACACATTTGAATAGGAAAGAAGAGAACAAAGAGAAAGAAAACATCAAACATTCTACTGCACTCTGTATGCACATTTAATCAGATAATCTGCATTTAGCTTGAACTATTGAGTCTTTTTCCATCCATATATGTCTTCAACACCGTTTGTCACCCTCTTTCTTCGCTCTGCAATCATATCCGAATACACCTGATAATATAAAAACAATGTGAAATCGAACTTGCAGTCAGTCATTTTTCCGCCGAATGCCATATATCATGAATTTTCATTTCAGAAACTCATTCCATTTTCTTCCCAAAATCTAACTTAAACAATCTGAAGAATCATCTAAGGATGGTCTCATAAAGATAACAATGAAGATTAGAGAAACATCTTTCGTTTGAGGCGACACAGACTTTTTAGCAAGATCATAACAAAATGAAAAGCATGCAGTGAAGAAATAGAAGGCAATGCTTTATACCTTTGGGTAAGAATAAAGGAAAATATACCACCAAATGCCAATTAGCAGGATTACAGCCGAGGTAACCACAAGGGAGTGCAAGATTAGCCAGCTACAGGCGATGGCCGATACGCCTGTAAGTGTTATCGTCCAGGGCTGACACCTAGGGAACAAATCATACCAGTGCTGAAAGTCATGAAATGTAACCATGTAACTCAATATACAGAAAGCAGGCTGTTCATAAGATGGAATCTCCAAGACATCCCTGCATTTTTACTACAGAATCACGAAGTTTAATTGAGAAAATGGCATGGTGAGAAAAGAACACAATGAAGTGGAAAAGCTTTTAATCAGAATGCAGTT
Source organism: Carica papaya (assembly GCF_054855325.1). Classification (NCBI taxonomy): domain Eukaryota; kingdom Viridiplantae; phylum Streptophyta; class Magnoliopsida; order Brassicales; family Caricaceae; genus Carica; species Carica papaya. Next base: position 35,681,285 of record NC_142311.1, read on the forward strand.
CTTGAAAATTATTACAGAAGCATGCATGATGTAAGAAAATTATCATAGAAGCTTTACAGAATCATATAGCTCTCAAAACTTATCACTCTCATATAATTCAAGAAACCCATTTGATCATTTTTCATCACCCGGGATAGATCCAAGATCTTAAACTGTTCTTTCAGCCTACAAAACAAATTCATAATTTTTTTTTTTTGTAAAACTTATTTAAAAATCCTCACTTTTAACTATAAAATAATGAAATTTTATTTAAAAGCGAAAACTTTTAAGTGAAATTAAAGCATCCCAGAGTCGATGAATGATAAAATTTAGAGAACAAGCGAGAAATTCTAGATAAAATTTGCCAAGCTTATTGATTTGCCGGGTGCCTAAAAAAATTTAATCAAAGAAAAATCACCCAACACCATCGCCATTATGCTTAGCTGCAGTGAAAACGATGGCGGTGAAGCAAGAACTAAGGAGTAAAAGTGTAAAACAATGGATACCCAGAAGGAAAAGACTGCGCACCAGGCAGGCTTCGTATCCCAAACAGAATCATATTCGAGAGAAAGGTAATTGAGGTAGCCTTCCATGTCGTCGACGACGCCGTCTTCGTCTACGAACATGGGTTCTTTGGGGTCACTAGGGTTCTCCCCAAAGACGAGGGTGCTGGTACGAGGCTTGGCGGATTTAAAAGAGCGCAACGAGAGGCGACGGCTCGAAATGGGTACTGCCAGACGAAGATGGTGGGTTCCATTTAGGAGAGACAGTGAGAGAGAGATGCCGAGAGTTCCCATTTTCTGTGGAAGAAGGGGAATTCAGAATCCTCCTTGCTTATTTCCTGTGATGGGTCGGTTGGGATGACTAAACGGTGTCGTTTTTGTAGCTGTATGCTGCTAACATATATATATATATGTATATTAAATACAGTTTTGTTCAGGTATTGAGTGATTATATGAGAAGAAGGCTGAGAGATCCTTGATTTACATGTCTGATGCCCAGTCAATCAGGTTGCAGGCCAATACGTCGTCGTTTTTTCATTTTGCAGCGAACAAATCTTCTTTTCCTTCTATTTCTGGGTATTGTTCATGGGCAAACAGAGCATCCACATTGTAAGAATTATCCTATTTACAGAACCGCACGGCTTCTATTTCTTTCAGGTTGAATCTTCATAGTATAAGATTTCTTTGTGCATAAACATTATGGGTTTTTAATTAGTTTATGCAGTGATTAATAATGGCAGACATGCATGATTGCAATCTTTCTCAGCTGGGTTTTGTCTTCCACCTTTGTTTTTCAATCCAGATATGATTTGCTCATGTCTTTTTCTTCTGCCTTTTTTTTGAAAAAAAAAACTATGCCAGAAGAATAATCTGTCATTGTATATAAACAAGACAAGAATTAACATTTGTTTAACGATTAAATTAATCAATCATGTCATAACACTCATATTTTTTTTTTGGAAACAAAGGAGAATCAAATAAAAATTTACAGGGGATTTGCAGGGTAGATTAGTGCTTGAGCTGTTCATGAGTTTGATTCTCCTTTTTTGAGCAGTTCAAGCACATAAAATGGATGTACCCATCACTTGTTTCTTTTCCTTCTCAGTTTCTCCCTCTTCCTTTTTCTTGTCTCTCAAATAAGAGAAGAACAATCTCAACATGCTCTTGATTTGATGATTCATGGGAAAAAAAATAAGGTTATTTTTAGAACAAATTACCCTTTTCTTTTTCAAAAGAATCTATACTTGCTTCAACTCATAAGTGATGAAAATTTACTATGATATGATAAAAATTAAAGTCATATTGAAACAATGGTAGCTAAACAAAACTGGATTTCCAAACATTGAGTTCAAAAATTCTAGTGCCACGAACCGTCACCAATTACAGAAACTCCATGCATTCTTAGGTGTAGTTCACAAGACCAAGAACCGAATCATGGGACTTCCCCCACATTTGTCAAAATTCTCCAGCTTGGTCTATCAAATGCTATCAGACAGACGATGGGAAGAGAACTTTTGAATCTATTCAAGTTTTCTTCTCCTTTCATCGTGTGAAATAATTGAGTAGGGTAACCAGTTATTTCAAAAACTTAGTTAACGAGAAATAACTCGATTTACTATTTGTATTCCAACACTATAATAGCAATCCATATTTCATTATAACTTGTATACACTCTTGAAGGGATGGTTCTTTCTTAACAGAAATCCCCTTGACCATTCCGTTGAAACAAACAAAAAAAGAAAGAAAAAAAAGCCATGAAAGGGGATTCAGAACTACTGTTTATCAATTATGGGTCCAAGTCTTCTCTTCCAAACCATGAACAGAAAATATACAATGATGATAATCTAATATACAATGCAAAGATTTTGAAGTACCTGTCCTTGGCTCTGGCTTTATATCAAGGCCCTAAATCTTCAACACCTATAGACGAAAATTGTAAATAATGGCTGAATATCAAAATCAAGAAGAAAGGTCTAGAGCAGTTAATTCTGAATATCTGGTTTCTGGAAAAAGCAAGACTTATAGCTCAAAGTACAAGATTAGCCAGCCTTAGTTGCAGTATAAAAAGGAAGCTTAATCTCACTGAAATCTTTTGCCTTCATTTCTTGTTGCCAAAACCCAATATGCAACCAGAATTTTGGAACTTATCTTGTTTCATGGCTAGGCAAAAAAATGATACAGGTAGCATTGGTCCAAGCAATAGAAACACAAGAGTGCATAAGTTCACACAGTTATATATTATTATAAGCTATAGACAAGAGAAGAAAAATGAGGAGAAGCAAAGTGATAATCATATATAAGTCACTTTTACTGTAATTCAATTGCATTGTATACAAAACCTTATAGCAGAAAGTTTAACACTTCTATTCGTTCTTCCAAGCATACAGTACCAACGAGAAACCAAGACCTTGTAACTGATATTCTCTAAGTTGATGAGAGTAAGACCAGGATAACTTAGAAGGATCAAAAATGGATTGGCTGGCCCAGAATTTCTCTGAAGAGAGACAAGTTTGAAACATGAAAACTGCATTCCCCATAGAATTCCCAAAAAGCCAATTATGCACATCCCAAAATACTTCCACAGGAAGACCATCCACCAAAATGGTGTGATTTCCCCTGAACTTCCATTTTAGCCGCTTGATCTGCATAACAGTCTTGCTATCAATCCGGATCACAAGGCTAGGATCTTTTAGATCCACTGTGTCACATTCAATTGACACATCATGCATCTGCCCCTTATCAAAAAACTGAGCCTTGGCACCATAAAATTTCTTCCCAAATATGTGTTCTCTCTTGGCAATGAAAACGGCATTGGAGTCAACAGGAGAATTGTCAATTTTCTTGTACGCTTCCTTCTTCATATCTCCGAGGAGCAAAGCCATTTCTTTGTTAAATGCAACAGCCAAAAAGAAATCTTCCACTGGTTCTGGCCCAGAACCAAATTTAGCATTAGAGAAATCCCATGATATGTCAATTTTACCAGAATCTGAGTCTAGATTCTTTGACCCTTTTCTCTTGGAAAACAACCATGGCTTTATATCAACTCTACAGATGCATTGATTAGTAGAATCATCAATTGCAACACTAAGGCCTTGACCCATAAGATTTTTGGTCCATGTGACAGTAATCAAGCAAGAACGACCATGTAATTTACACTGATAAACACAAGTGACTAGATTTTGTGCAGCTTTGTTTGTACCTGAGGATGAGGAATCAGCAACTTGGACGCCATTCTCACCAAAACAAGAAGGGAAATCCCTCATTGTCACGTCAAGTTTGAAAATTTCTTCTTTACTGATTTTCAAAAACCGGAACTTGTACGAAAGAAAAGATAAGATCTTCTACCTCAGTTAACTAAAGCTGAAGAACTCAAGAACCCATCACCCAAATGCTACGAAAGCAGCCTCTTTTCTCTTCAATTCGATCTTCAAGTCCGAATTTTCCAGCCCACAATCGCATGCGAATGATAGAGAGAGAAACTAGATTTGCTTCACTGTCAAACGCCCTGTCTTGGCCAGAAACTCCATCTCCAAAATGAGCACAGAACTGATTCAAGAAAAGAAGTAAAAGAGAATAGGATACAGAGAGGAAAATGCAGGAGACAAAGAGAGAGAAAGAGAGAGACAAAGAAGGAGAGAGGAACGGTTGGAGTCACATGGGAGGAGAAAGAAGAAGCCTAAACAAGAAGAAACGGCAACTGGGTATTTGCTGGAAAAAAAGATTGGTTAATTATACTACGCTATACAGTAGAGAGAAAAAGCAAAAGGCATTCCTTTTATTTTTTAAACAAAATCAAGAATTTGCTCTCTCTTTTTTTTTTTCTAACTCTCTTTCTTTTTCATTCTTGTCCATAATTAGGAGAATATTTATATAATATATGCATTAAGTGACCACAAAAAACAAGTTTAAAAAAGCCTAAACACAGACAAAAGGGTAACTTTTGAAGAACCCAAATCAGCAAGGATTTTACTTTTGTATAGTTGTATTTGGCTCTGCCAGACAAAGACAAATTCTATGGTAGTGGGAAAACTTTGAATAAGAAAAACAGAAAGACTGGTTTTTTTTTTTTTGGACAAAAAGATAAACTCAAAGAAATCCACTGTGACCCCTATAATGGGTAAATTAGATTGAGACCTTATGAATTCAATATATATATATATGTATCTGTGTATGTATATTTTACATGTGTTAAGGGATTATTAAGAACCACAAGGCTCTTAAAACATGAAAAGTTTTGTAACATCATCTAACATAATGAAGGAGGAAGGTGAGGAGTATTTAAGGAAGTATGGTTTGTTTATAATCGAATATGTAATAAAACTTAATATGAATGAAGTGGTTTTAGAGAATAAAATTAGAAAGTAAATATTTGTTATCTTAAATGAGAAATTTATTGACTGTCTGTAATTTTTTTTTTTTTTATAATTTTTGTTTAAATAAATTCTTATATATATATACACGAGTAAACCACTAATTGGTATTCAGATTGTGAGACAATAAAAAGACGATATATTTATTTTACGAGCATTGCTAACATAAACAACGAAAATCTCTAAAACCTAACCTCTGATATTTTTTGCTCGTATATAGTTTGTTTTATGATATCTAGTAAATAAGATTTATCTAATCATTTCTTTGATTCCAAGTACTAAGAGATTAATATATTTTTTCTCGTAAGAAGAAAAATCTTCGTATGTTATACTATTAATTAGTGTAATGTATGAAACTGATGAAATACACTTCATAGTTATAAATATATTATTTTTAACATGATAAGATAATATAGATACGATAAAAAAAAATTATTGGTTATAAATATATTTAATTAAAAATTGATTAATTAATCAATAATATATGTAAAAATTATTTTATTATTACATCATATAGAGTAATTGAGCAATAGTTGAATATAAATTTTTAATTTTAGGCAGAAGTGCACTAAAAATATATTTTATGCAAATTATATTTTTCTATTATTTAAAAAGTTCAAAATAATAACAATATATTATCTTTTTTTTTTAACAATACGTAAAAATGATGAAAAAATAAATTGGAGACTGTGTTATTTATTCGTGGTGCTTTCTGTCATATGCATTTACTTTAAAGTTTTGAAAAGTTTCTCCTCAACGTAAAAAATCAAAACATCATTCTACCATCGTTCTAGTTTTCGAACACGTAATGTAATTACCAAGTTTAATTCTACTATTCAAGAAGATTCGAATGTACTGATAAAATATTTGAAGAAAAAAAAATATTATAAATCTTCAGCATATAATCACTAAAAAACTATCTTTAATATAAACTGTGTGAATAATAATATTATTCTCTTCATTGTAGAAGTTACAACGTAAAAAATTATATACTTTAATCTCTATATTTCTATATTTCGACCGATATATCATTGATTTCTAACTCAAATTATTTATTTCTTCGTATATAATACATTAGGTTCGGTATCTTTCCTCCTCAAGAAAGTGATGTTCTAAATTTTCCACATTCAAAATGTTTTAAGAGAGATCCACATGAACTACTTTTCTCCTCTAACAAACCTACTTGCCAACTTCTTCCGACATTTTGACGCATAAATTTAATTACGATAATAAAAATTAATCCATTGCTCGATTTCGTTAAAATTAAACTTTTAATTACCATTCATTGTACTTAAATCTTATATCTATCAGGTTTTATTAATTCAAAAATTCGTATACTAATATACATAAATTATTATTATTATGACAATTTATTTGCTTTTTTTTTTTTTACATTCTTAATTTATTTCCACCTTATTTTTTTTAAATTTTTAATATTTAAGGAATATTTTCTAGTTTTTAAATATAAAAATTTTAAAATTCTTTATGTTGTGAAATAGGTATGGTCCATCACATGCATTTGTTATATTTTCAAAATAATAATAATAATAATAATATTTGGGCAATACATACACTTAAGCCTTATGGGTGGGGGCCATTTTCAAATTTTAATAATTTGGGACCCTTTTTTTTTTATAAATTAAATTTTATTTGTCTTCTAGTTTAAAAATTATTTATATTATATTATAATTAGTGTTTATGTATTATTTTATTAATTAATATATGATTTTTTTAAAAAAAATAAAAATAAAATCAACAATAATTGCAAATATTTTGATTTTGATACTTACCTCTCTTTTCACTTTATTAAACCATTGCTCAAATAATTTAATGACTAGTAGTTTATATACATACACATATATACATATATATATATATATATGATTCAATCTAATATATATATATATATATATGATTCAATCTAATATATATATATATATATGTGTGTGTGGGTGGGTGATATTTTTGGCATTAATTATGTGGACAAGGTGGTCCCAGCTGTGTTTCTTGTGGTATCTTGTTTCTCTATCTGCAAGGCTTGCAGTTGGAGGAATAGCCAATACGACGTCGTAGCAGGGGAAATGGATTTTAATGCACCTCCGAAAGCTGAAAGCTGCTTACTTTGGAATCATTTATCTTTTTGGGTTTATTCTCATCGTAACCCACAACTTTCTCCTTATAAATACATAAATTATTTAATAAATTAAATAATTAAAATTTGAAAAAGAATATATTTGAAAATAATTAATAAAAAAAATGTATATGTGGTGTGGTTGAGATGAGATGAATGTAGGAATTGACAGAGCAGGGGAAGAGGATAAGTACAAACACACAACATGTATCTACTCATTTATTATACATATTTTCAATCAATTTCTTGCTTTAGTTCGTATAGGAATAGTCAGAGAAGAAATATAAATTGAGTGTTTGGAATATCAGATAACTAAAGCATAATGAATGTTATATATATTATATATGAAAATGTAATTAATAATACTTCTTCTTCTTTTAAATACACAGTGTACTTTAGATTCATACTCATAAACTGTGTAAACAAAATATGTACCAATACTTTTGAATCAAATTCAAAGCTGTCAAATTCCATGCAATAAATACATGAATTCATAAGTTGTGCTTGACCCACTTTTTAGTGTACAAATATTTCATAAGAAAGTGTGTGTGTGATTACAAAAGTGTGGTTTCATGAGAGAAATTTTGCATTGTTTCTGTGCTTCCTCCTTAAATGCATAAATTCATAAGTTGTGTTTGACCCACTTTTTAGTAGACAAATATTTCATAACAAGGCTAGTGTGTGTGTGTGTGTGCGCGCGCGCGTGTCTGTGTCTGTGTCTGTGTCTCTGTGTGTGTGCGCGCGCGCGCGCGACTACAAAAGTGTGGTTTCATGAGAGAAATTTTGCATTGTTTCTGTGCCTCCTCCATAAATTCATAAGTTGTGTTTGACCCACTTTTTAGTAGACAAATATTTCATAAGAAGGTGTCTGTGTGTGCGTGTGCGTGTGCGTCTGTGTGCGCGTGCGTGTGCATGTGCGTCTGTGAGTGTCTGTGTGTGTGTGATTACAAAAATGTGGTTTCATGAGAGAAATTTTGCATTGTTTCTGTGCCTTCTCCATAATTGACCATTATTATACCTTCTCATCATATCTCTTACTTGCACTGCAATTATTGCCTTAAAAATATAATTCACCAGAGGCAAGATTTTAGCTCTCTATACCTGTGTGTGTGTGTGTTGTACACATACGTGACTGGCGTTGGCACTGGACGGTCCTAACTCGCGAGTCCCAAACGGACCTCCCATGACCACACACGCCTTGTGCTGGTGACATGACATACGACATAAACCTGTACAGCCCTGCATCAAAGTGGGAATTTTTCTTTTTCTTGAGAAATATTCAATCATGAATACCCAAAACCCAAAACCTAATTTTCTTGGCTGATTTTGGAATGACACCAGTCGCGTGCTCTCCCTAATTAATCATTGCCATTCCCAATTATGAAATCTCTCCCTTGCTTTTTCACACCTTCTCCCTCACTCTTCCTACAAAAACAAGTTTTGGGGAAAGAACAAATCTGTTAAACAATCTAATCAAGTAGATACATCATTCATCATTCATTACAGATTGTTTTGAAGAAATACATAATTATATGAAATTAGTAGTAAAATTTGTCTTCATAACTTCAATAAAATCATGAACATTTTGAACTCAAAATTTCACAATTTAAATATTGATCCATTTAGCAAATTGCATTTTGTTTTTGATAGGCCCAGTATTTAAAAGAAGAAGTGAACTACCCAATACTACTACACTGATTTAAGAGAATGTAGAGAATCAGAAGATTATATCATCATAAAAAATGAGGATCATATTGCGGCATTGTGTAAGAGAGGTTCTTCATAGTTAGCGACAGAAGAAAATCTAACTACGAAGAATCCTCTTCCTCACATGGGAGTGTTTTGACCTGTACAAGTTTGTGGGTTTTGTGTGTGTGTTCGTAAATATACAACAGCACGTATATAATTTGGCCAACTATAAGTTTAGTCTCTATACGTATAAAGGAGATTCCAAGACAGCTGCAGTGTGCACGCAAAAAGGCAAAAAGCTCAATCCTTTTGAGCTTTGAAACCCTTGTTTCGGACAAGCAACAATAAAAATTTACGGCAAACGTTAAAAGAAATACAATTCGATATGCCCAAGACCATTAAATCACAGTACAGTTTCGGCTATGACATAAAATGAGGTCTGAAATCTTAACTCTGAACTTACAGTTCTTAAAATGAATTCTAAAAATCTAAATGATTACTTGTTCCAACAATTTGTAAGATTACCCATACGACCACTCAAATCTTGGTGATCATGGTACACATGGTTGCTTCAAAAGAAAACTAAGTGGAAAGAGAAACAAGAAAGAAAATTGATGAATGTTCAATCATTTCATCCTCCAAAATCAAATCCATCCAAACAGAGAAGAAACAAACCACACCTTAGACAGAATCATGTTTTCTTCTCTTCTACTTTTCTAATTCTACTCTATTACACAACAATAGTTATTGATAACTAAGCATTTGTCTTCTACAAGCTTTGGCTTATAGCATACAATTTATATTCTAGCAGAATTATAAACAGCTGCTTCCTTTGACACCATCAGAAATGCCAAAGTGATGTAATTAACACGACACTTTTTACTCTTAAAAAATCTTCAGCCACAAAATATCAGAAAAGTAAAAAAGGGTAATGACATTCCAACGAGGAATCCTAGAAACATCATCAATAAAAGGAACGGTATAATTCCTACCCATGTGAGCCTATAGGGAATGTGGAGTCCAACAGCACCATCCTATGCAGAATCTGTTTGATATGATGGAAGCAAAAGTTGATATTCTGAGAAAGCAGAAAATCAAATTTCTCCTACTGTTTCTATTCTCATATCTGCATCGTCTTAATATACTCTTCATGATGATCATTGAAATCTAAAAACAAAATCAAGCAGAAAAATATTCAAGGGAGATGTATTGTGTATATCAGAGAGTCCTTTCTCCATCAAAAAAATGGAAAAAGTTGGGATAACATAGAGAAGAGAAATCCAGATGATGAATGTACGAATAACTTTCTTGTGTTTGGCTAGCCAGCATTCACCAAGCTTTCATGCCTTAAAACAGTTGGATGCATATATCATACATACAATATCATTGCCATTCTTAGATGAAAGAGCCCAAATTACTGCAACAGAATCCACACTCCCAAAGCTTTATATAAAAGATGGGCTCCATGTGGTTCTTTGCTTTCCCTAACTATTAGGAAGAAGAGAACAGACAACATGTGACTGGTATCTTTTCTGGACAAGAAATCTTGCAAGCCTTCTATCAAAAACCTAGGAGCAGAGTTCATGATGTCAAAAAGTTCAATTAAATTCAGTGCGTCTGACGGCAGGAGCAATTAGCCAGAACAAGTTTCTTATATTTTTGAAATCATGTATCTTTATCTGAGACCCACTTAAAAGCTGCTTATAAGTGTCTAATTACCATTACCCCAACTCACTCTGAAGCATGAAAAAGCTACCACCTGTTTGTAACCAAAGACCCATGAGCTCAAAGGAAATAAGTCGAGCATGATGTTAAAGAATTTAATCAAATTAAGTGGGTCCGATGGCCTGAGCAATTAACTAAGTTTGCCATAGTCTTTCCATGTTAAGCTGCTGAAATGGCCACTTAATCCCCCTTGGTCTGAGGGTGGAAAAAAATGTATTTCCATAGATACACATCTGGAAGATGCTCATAAAGATGTCCTAGAGTGCACAAGTCTAAAATCTCAAATCACTTTCAAGCTACTTGTTAAATAAATCAAGAATTTTTGTGAAATTTATTTAAGAATTTATATATATATTTTAATTATAAGGGATGAAAATTCTACTAGAACACCATAAAAATTTTGAGTTCATAAAAGTTGTCAGTTGGAATTAGATCAGTAAATTCTAATTTCATCAATTATGAGGGGATATAGAATTCAGTGCATAAATTCCACTTAAAATCCTGAGCTGTTTTTATCATTTTTCATAAAACTTGTATCATATCCTTGAACTAAATGTCAATTCCAAATGAATTAAACAAAAATCTTCATTCATTCCAAATATAGACTTAGCAGTAGATAACTCGAGTAAAGAATCATTTTCAATATTGTGTCTTCTCAACCTGAAATGGGTGGTGGATCTCTGTTAAGGATGAATTTTGTGCACGGAGTGGTATTTTTACTCATAAGTCAAAGAAAAAGTTTATTCTGATTGTTTCTCTTTCTATTTTTTGAGTTACATGGAAAGAGTGAAAAGGTGGAGCTTTGACAACTCTTTCTCCCCTTTCCATGAGATTCGAGATTTCTGGTTTGGAATTCTATGTATTTTGCTTAAAGGGCACCCCATGTCTGATAGTGTTGATATTTTGGATCTTTTTATCTTCCCTTAGGGAGATTGTAAACTATGTATTCTTGACTGTACTTGGGTTGCACCTAATTGGCGCTTTTAGTAGTATCTTTGTTTCTCTAAAGGAATCATCTCATTACCTGAGGTCAAAAGAGGTAACATATTTTCTCGAGGCCCCAAACTGTGTGAGTCAAGCATAAAACTAATACAACAAGGAACAGAATTCCAAAACCTGTACAAGAAAACTAGCCTTTGCATCACATAAACATGTAGAAAAGAGGGTAGCACAAGGGGAGTAGCAAACTGATAGCTCCTTCATCTTGCTCTCCTTTCTTTTATTCCCCAAAAAAAATTCTTTATATTCTGATGGGAGGTGTCTAAGATAGTTAAGTCTTTATTGCACAGAAGCTCTTCCTATCGGATAAAAAACGTAAGACAAAAATTCAAACTTTGATTGAAATTCCAAATATACATGTCAATCTTAGCTCATTCTTTCGTTTCATGAAGATGTCCACAGCAATTCACCAAACACTTTTGGCATGTAACATTAGGTTGATGTCAATTTATCAACAACATTAGTACTCACTATCATTCAAATCAGGTAAACTTATCCAGAAGTCCCCATAATATACACATACATCCAACAAACGTCTGTGTAGCCTTTTCCACGAAATAAACCATCATTAAAATTTACTTCCAGATATAATATACTTATTTTCTAATTAGGATAAAAACCGAAGCTCAAGCTACTTACAAAGAAGTTAAAACACTGTATCCAAGACATGCAAGATTGTGCAACTTCACTTTGAGCTGATAATAACAGATGTTGCCATTAAACTAGCATATGAGAAGATAAAACTAAAACATGAATAAATGGTCAACTAGTAGAATATAAAATTCAAGTATGAATAAATGGTAATGCAGATAGTCCTCTAAGATGTGGAATATGTAAACAAGCTAATTCCTGTCTTCCTTGGAAGAACTCCCGCAATTTCGCTCATCCATGTTCGCACATCGAAACCAGGTCGTACCCACTAAGCACAACAAATTTAAATTAGCCTATAGCTGACCAAAATTGAATTGATAAAGAATGCATGCAAACTTAAGTAACTCTCAAGTTCCTACAATAGCCTCCCTCAATCAGATTTCAGATAAGGGCAATCTGTGTAACATGAACAACATGAAATGAGACATGCAACACAGGCAGCTTGCTTTCAATGTATAACTAACAAAGACAAGAAGCAACATTAAGAAGGTTTGCTGAGAGAAGGAGAAGATATCATTAAAAGGCACCAAGGGGTTGCCACCAACTAACAAACAATATTAACAAAAGATCAGAGACCATCCATGTATCAAGCATAGGATGCCCTGTAAACGAGATATTCAGGGTGTGGAACCAGTGATCCAAAAAACATCAAGACGTTATCCCCCTATGAATCTCCTGGAATGTGCTTCCTCTGTAAACTTTTTATGCCAAGGAAGTTGGTTCATCTTTCTTAATGCATGAATCAGAAAAAATCTTTACCCCATATCTGAATTGAAAAACATGAAACCTACAAAAATCTCTAGATAACTAAACAAACAGAAACTAGTTTAAATTCAATAAATTATTGCATACTTCTCGGTGAGCAACTGATATGCATTTTTAAGTCAGATCATCTTCAATAGTCAAAGAAACTGAATGCAATGCCTAATTTGCTTATGATCTAGTCAAGAAGTGAGGTAAAATTTAATCATCATTTAACTCAAAAACATCATCCGTGAAACATGAAATTAAAAGACAAGACAACACAGTATTTAACATACAATGAAGATCAAGCATCAGCACCATCAGCTTTTCCAGCAAAAGGGTCATGGGTAGGACCAACATCTTGCCCAATGTGGCGCTGCACCAGGCGCTGTAAATCTGCCATAACCTTGTGTTCGCGTTTTGCCTTTTCTTCGTAATTGAACATAGCCAAGGCCCGCTTGTCCTCCGCACTATAAACCTGATTTTCCTTTCTAATACGAATGGCATTCATCCTCTGATGCCTGCTACCACTCATCACATAACCAAGACTCTCAAACTTCTGAATCTCCTCGGCAGAAAGACCCACTTCACCTCTTCGTGGAATACGCTTCCCTTGCTGCACATACTGTGCAATTGCGTCACCTTCACCGGGCCTCAAAGCACCACCATAACTAATATGCCCTTCAGCTTTGGGCAATGGCATTGGCCCGACTACTGGTTCATTATCTAGAGCAGGCTTCTTCTGTGCTTCAATCATTTCCTTAAAAACGAGAGCCTCAGCATTAATCTCAGCCTTCTTTGCCTCTTCTGCCTTCACCTTGCTTTTCGCATCCTCTCCAGAACCAGAATTCCCATCAGAATACGAACTCTCAGTCTCCGCGTCAGATTTCTTCTTTCTCCTACTCCGTTTAGATCGGGAACCCGAAGGACGTTCCCGCTTGTTCTCCCTCTTATTCGACTTAGCTTGATCATCAGCAGACCCACCAACATCAGATTCCTCACTTTCTTCGCTCGAGCTCTCATCAGAATCACTTTGCCTACGACTCTTTTTCCTACTTCGCTTTCTTTTACTAATGCTTTTCCTACTACTCTTTCGTCGGGTACTCTTCCTTCTCCGCCTACGATCTTCCTCATCATCATCCGATTCACTCTCGCTCTCACTCTCTTCCTCCGACTCGCTATCACTATAGGAAGATGATTTCGTTCTTCGGCGTTTAGAATTCGAACTCTTCCTCTTCCTTTTTGCTCTCGAATCATCAGATTCAGACTCAGACTCAGAATCATCCTCAGATTTCCCAGACTCAGACTCGGCGACTACCTTTCCATTAATCCGTTTCTCTCTCTCCTTCTCGCCGGAATCACTCCTTTCTTCGGCATCTTCACCGTTTTTCCCGTAAATCTCGCCGGCTTTGTCCTCCAACTCATCATTTGCGTCTCTCGGGGGACTCGGCGTGTTCTGCCAGAAGCAGAACTTCATTGACTTCCTCATCTTCTGCCGCTTCAGCCGTCTGTACTCCTCGTAGCTCAGTCCCTTCAACTCCTCGTCCGATTCGGACTCCGGATCCCTTTCGCTCCGGTAATCGCGTTCCAGGTAGCTCTGATTCTTGCCGAATTTCCTGGGAAGAGTATGTAAGACCCGGTCGCGCTCGGGACTTGCACGCCTTCTTCTAGGATCCGCATATTCCAGAGAATCCGACCGCGAACGGGAGCGGGAGCGGTAACGGCGTTCGCGACGATCAGTATTGCTGTCGTAGCTGTCGTAGGAGGGGCTACGACGGCGTCGGCGGTAGTCAGGCGAATGGTCTGATTCCGGTGTATATCGACCGTTTCTGTCGGAACGGTGCCGTCCGTATGGCACCTCTTCAATGGAGGCTTGACGACCCATCGGAGATTTTGAGTTACAGAAAGAGAAGCCTTATGCTGCAAGTCCGCGCAACACCTCCAATCGCACCCACAGCTCTGAGGGAAGGATTTGGGGATTGTCGAAAGGCACGGAGGGGAGGGAAGGGCGGAAGGCTTCCTTTTTATACCCGACTCTGATCCGGCGTCGTTTGATTTAACCGACTAAAGAGACGAGCCTCCAATAATCTTTACTTCATTTTTAATGGGTCGAGTCTAACTTTAACTATATAAACTTCAATAAACTTCCGCACCCGTGCGTCCTGTTTTCTCTAATTTTTTTTATTATTTGTATGAAGTCCTCCCAATTTCTTAAATAAAAAATGTATATGTAATTGCCAAAGTATTTATTCACATTCCAAATTCTAAATTCCAAATTATTGCTTCTTTTAAGAGTTGAATTAATTACGTAACATTCAATCTATATAATGTAGAAATATCTATAAATTATAGCAAGGCAGAAACCAGTTAACTGAAATGATAATGTTTTACCCGATTATCAATGTTTTCAAACCAGTTCATAGATAGATAGATAGATAGATAGAAATAATTTGATGCCCCGAATACGTATATAACGCCTAAGTTGGAGGGTTTGCATGCGGCGGCGACATCTTCGGAAGCTGCTTAATGAAATTTAGAAGAGAGTCAGTACATTAACCAGAGAGTTTAACGCACCTTACCATCGAAGCAGGTTGAATATGCTGTGACTTATTGTAGGTATAGAACCAAATAAAAACCTCTCCGACGACCTTTTTGCATCATAGGAGGGGAAGGCCGGAAAAACATTGGGGCATAAACCACTACCTTTATGATGACTAATAATAATACAACGGTGTTCTGTAAGAATTATACAGCTACACTACATATGAACAGAAGGAGATCGAACTGAAGCAGCGGAAAGGAAAATTAATAAAAATGACCTCCCCCCCCCTCCCTCTTCCCCCACACCCCCGGGAGACTTTACGGTCACACTTTTGCACCAAGTATCGTGACTTCAGCTTCAGAAATCCTATAGACATCCACTGTCAGTTGGATTCATCAACCACCCTCAACCTCTATGCCTCCTTCCTGATATTTGAAGAATAAAAGAGCAGGTTGTTAAGGAATTCAAAAGGTTACTTAATTTATGTTTAACATTCAAAATCAGATTCACAAAAGAACATTTAATATCCCATTTTTTAGTTGCACACTACTTAGAGGAGGGAAAAGAAATAGTAAAAAGAAAATACAAGGTATGATCTATGATCAAGTGTAGCAAGTGCCTTTGTTAATCGGATTTGCCCTTGTCCTTAAAGAATAGAGTTGGGAGTGAAAACAGAACGCAAGCACAAAGGTGTTAATAATTTTTAAAAAATAAAAATAAACGAACGTGTTAGTAATAAGACGAATCAGATTTGTTGTTGTCCTTATTTCTTTTACTTTTATTCCATATGACCTCCCCATTCTAGTAAGGAGATAAAAGAAAAAGAATAGAACTCAAGCAAGAAGGTAACAGGAAAACAAAAATTGCAATAATGTGACAACTGACGAAAACGTAAAGCAATATCATGTGCTCAGCAGGGAAACGTTCGAGCATTTTTGTTATTCCTACATAAGCCTTCCATTTTTTAGGGCAAAAACATTCCCTGAGCCTCGGAATCTTCACCAACGAGAGAGTAAAAAAGAAGGCCGATGAAAAAGCAAGCACATGTAGCTAGAACATCATATATAATGGCAGTAAGCAAAAAGAAGAAAACTTAATGACTCCCAGTGTTCTAAGGAAAGAAAGGAAATAGTACCTGGTTAATTTGGTGGCAATAATTTCTATCCTTGCTATATTTGATAATCCACCTAGATAACCAGAAAATCTACCTCGTCTGAGCTTTCCTCATAAACTACAAAACCCGAGTCTTGACCTTCCTCGTTTCCACTACTCTGGTCACTGTTGTAGCTGCTCTCTGATGAACTCATTATGAAGGAACCATCTGACATCTGACTGCTTGTCTGTGATGGTAAGCTGACCTCCCCGCTAATTAGGTCACTGTCCATCATTTGTTCAATGTCGATATAGCTGCAAAACCCAGAACCCGAACAATAATTGGTAAAACGTCACCTATTGATACTCTGTTCTTGAACAACCCAAGTTCTGCTAGATCACCGATAATAATTTAAGGAAACCAACCTTCCTTCCGCCGGGAAGTCAGCCAGCAAACAGATACCAGGTCTTTCTTCCATTACTTGCTTTAGGGGAATGATACTGCAAATGGACACAGTTTAGATAGCACTGAAGAAATAGGCAATACAATCAATAATCAATCACAAAATTTTCGTTAGAGAAAAGAACAAAGATCAAGAAGAGCAACACAATACCCTGAGCTATAACATCTTTGGTACCAGTCACCTTCTGAAGCCAAACCTTCCCTATTAGATATGTCCTATTGGAGGAGAGAAACAGAAAATTAATTGAAACTTTAAAGTGCATTTATATTTTAAGGGAAAAAAACAACATAGGTCCACCCACAAGGTGTTGAAGGTACTTGAAGTCTCCTGCAAGGACTGCTGTCAAGAACCGAGCAACTTCTACCTGTACATGGAATTAAGAGTCAGGAGAAACAATAACCTAAATAGGGAGAGGCCTGCAGAAACAGCTTCACCTCTTTAAGATGCATGCAGTCCCGCAAAATCAAAACCTCCAATAGGTTCCCACCGGTGCTGTTTCCAAGATTCCTAATATTCAGAATATTAAAAAAAAAAATTATCAACATATGGAAAGAGAGTGCATCTGAGAAATTCATCTAACAGATACAAAAAATTTCAGTATATGTTTACCACAGGATATACACAGACCTTAAAAACTGACCAGTGATTGAGTATGAAGTTGAAAAATCAATATACTTTAGTTTGCGAAAACCCTGCAGAAAAGGAAATGACTAATCAACTGTTCAAATCCATTCACTAAATAAAATTGTCAGACTCCTCATCATAACTGATCAAATATGCATTCATTCCCAAACATCAGGTAGCTGATAGATTATTGCCAATGAAAAAGGAAGAAGGAATAAATAAACAACTTGTAGCATATGGGTGAAGAAATCAGAATTTAGAAAAAGAGAAAAAAAAAGGACGAAAATAACCTAGGTCCTTTCTTCTAAAGTGTGAGAAGAGCCAAGAAAGATTTACGCATTAACGTACTGCATTTAGTAAGCATCTAATCTATTAATCAATAGATCTTGATCATGTCTCCTCATCCAAATCGGATCCCCCATTAGAAGACAGAATTTTTTTCTTAAGAAAAAAGGAAAGAAAATGCAAAACAGAAAAAGAAAAAGGTATGAGTTGAAAGCCTTCTTTGTTATTCATATTCCAAAATGTGTAAAGGATAAAATGTGTAAAGGATAAAATGGGTGCTGGCAGATCAGAAAACTAGATCTCATGGCTCTAACACCTGCTGCATAGGTGCTCTTAGATGTGTTTGCTCTGTTCTCACCTTCTTATAGTTCTCTTGTTCTGTTGGTTTTCTATCTTGCCCTTTCTCTTCATTCCTGGTGGCTCATTGCAGTGCTCCGTCTGTTATCTTGGTGTCAGATCAAGCTTCTTTCTGCTGTGACTTCAAATTTGTTCTTGATTTCTGTGGTGGTAACTTCCTTTTCATTATTGGGGGTTATATATTTCCAATTTTAGGAAGGCATAGGTCTGAGATGCTGATTGTTAGAGTGTTGTGTTGATGTTGTTCTGGTTGAATGTTCGGAGATCATTTCTTTTCACACGTTTTCCCTAATGCTAAAATATAACTCTTCTACCTCTCAAAGAAAAAATCTCCTATCTCCTAATATTTTGGGGGAGTGGTGGGGGGGGGGATGAGGCTGAGGAGACCGATCAACAATGAACAAAACAAGGGGGAAGGATGGGGGCTGAGAAAAACCAAACAATGAAAAAAACAAGGGTTCCATTGGGGCTGAGAAAAACCAATCAACAATGAAAATAACAAGGGGGGAGAGGTGGGGAGTTGGGGTTGAAAAAAACTGATCAAGAATGCAAGTAATAAAGGTCATTAAGTTGAGAAAAGAATGAATTTGGAATTATTCCTATGTTAGTTGAGTTCTTAATGCGAAAATTTAGTGAGTTTTTCTTCTTTTCTTTTAAAGGTGATTGGATCATGAAAAAAAATGCGAAAGATGGCGGACATCTTATTGTGAACTACAGATTTGAGATTCTTTTCCCTCGACTCTTCAGATAGCTTTGCCTTTGAAATACAGAAAACTCATAGCAGTTAAACTTTCTGTTTCTGGTTTATTGACAAAACAAAATGAGATTTCATTCATTGTTTTTTAAAATTAGAATGTGTAGAAGAGGTCTATACAAAGCATTGATCAAATCTTCTCATCCAAGAAGAAGAAAATACTGGCTAAATATTTAACCATGGCTCTCACCAAAAACAGAAACAAACAACACAAACAATGCGGATAGAGAAGAACATTATAAAATAAATAACTGAACTCCCATGTTATAAGAAATGTACCTTAACAAGCGCACGGACTTGGTTATCATGCAATTTAAAACCTCTAAGAGCCAATGCAGTTAAATTCGGGCAGTTGTTCACCAAATCAGAACAGGTGGGTGATTTCAGACTGTCATCTCTCCCTGCCATATATTATATGCATGCTAAGAAGAATATTTTAGAAGATGAAAACATGAAATGAAAAATCATAAAGATGAGAGCCCACCTGTTTTTGAAGATTCAAAGAACAGACGCTCTATAAAGTGGCAATTTGTGCTCACTGACACTAAAGTTTGCCTCAACTCAACATGACTGTTACAAAAAAGGAGAAGACAAAGTAGCATGTCAACAAGCTAGACATTGAAAAATTTGCCAGATAGTTCTTTGAAATGATGGATTTGCTAAATGATGAAATCGAAAATGAAAGATTGAGGGAAGTTAGATAGATCAAATGGTAAATATACAACAAAGAGGGGAAAGCACATCTACCACGCACAGATACTCAACGCCAAAGTTAGAAGCATCATAGCCAAAAAAAAAGCCCAAAATGCAAGTTAATGTTTGCATATACTTGTGATTTACTGTACTCACTACTTATCTTGGAATCTAGGCAGCTTATCGTCCTGGCCAACTGCCTTGACCATGAACCATGAACCATAACAAAAGACCAATTGATTACCACAAGCTTAAATCAGTTCAGTGGAACTTACAGGCCAACAATTTCCAGATCAAGGAGATATGGGCAGGCTGAAAGTGCCGCTCGGAGGGATGCATTATCCATTCTTTCAATATTATAAAGGTGCAGCCTCCTCAAAAGAGTCCTGCATTTCAAAACAGAAAATATTAATAACAGAACAAATCACTTGAATATAAAAGCTCTTTGCAAGACCAAGTCTGCAAGTAAATAATACCCAGACGTCCCATTTTCACCACTTAATGGGTTCAGGCAGGACCTAGTAAGAATGGATGACTCTTTTCCTTGTCTGGTCCTTTTATCATTCCATGAGAAGTTAGAGACATCTATAGAGTTCCTGATGGTATAGACCAATGATTGACAAGATGCAGTTGGGCCTGGAACTATACCAAGTTTAAGAGACCTGAGAAGATATCATTTAAAGTGGCATGAGCAAGAAATTATAAGAAAGTACCAAATTATATTTAAAAAAGAAAACATAAAAAGGAGGTGGTTGTTGAACCATGCTACCAAATACTTGTATCCAAATACCACAGTCAGTTATCTAAGGTCTTTTGATGATCACAAAGAATTAATTAATAAAGTATCCCATCTACGTACACTAACTTGAAACTTCTATGTTTACATTTCCTTATAGGAACAGGAGATTACCAAAATTAAGAGATATGGTGTATTCTAAGAAGGAATGAAACACATGCACACACATACAAATTACGTTATCTTAGGAGTTATTCAACTTTGCTCCTGTACCAGGCTGCAACATGAAAAGAACTGTTGCAAAAGTGTTCGACTGTGATGCGGCTAGTTGATTAAGTATAGATGTCATTAGTTCAATACAACTGAAGTGCTTTTTAGAGGCAGACCAAGCCATGGAAATGGTACAAAAAAAAAAAAAACACATGATCAGTGAGTTCATTTGGTAAAATGCAACAACGAGATACAGAGAAGGAAAGAAAAATATCAAAAGTCCCTCAGAACCAAGAATAAGTAGTTTATTTCTATTTCTTACTTCAGGGCTTTTCCAGCTCGCTGGATCATCGTAGAAACAACTGCATTATTGACCTTTGGGACAACAGTTGTCAAGTCAATATTCGCATAGCACAAAGGATCCGTGGCACACTTGTTGAACATTGAACAAGTAGCCGCAGCATAACAAAGGCTTTGTGTATCGAGCATGGAAAAGACCTGCACATAATCCAAACCATGAACTAAAAAATGTGCACTACCCTCCATAAATTTTAGAGTAAAGATGATCCGGCAGTAAAAGCAACTGCAGAATACAAACAGAAATTGCAACTTTGCAAGGGCAACATATCTCGTGAAAATATGATGTCAAATCCATCAAACCATGAACATATCATGATGAATTCCTGTAACCACAGATCCACATGGCTCAGAGCATAACAGGAAAATTACCAATCAAGACACAATGACAACAGCTGGTTACAGAGCATAGCCAAATTAAGCACATATCAAATTCTCCTAGAACACATTGAACGCCACTTATCCAAAGAACCAAACAAAGAGCCAAACAGGAAAAAAGAAAAAAGAAATCAAAAAGAAAACCTCAAATTTAGCGAGAGCAATCGCAGAAAATAACTTAAACCACAAAAGAGTAGTTAGAGCTACGCAGGGAAACGAGGACAACAGGGAGCTAACCTTGATGGTAAGATCGGGAGGCAGAGGCCAAGCGATGGCGTTATGAGTGGAGGCACGCTTTCGAGCGGAACGATTGGCGACATGGAGCAGGCGAGAGCCAAGCTGGAGTGCGCGATCGATGAGGCGAGTCTGATCCGCGTCGGAGGAGACCGATTGGAGGAGGCGGTCAAAAGAAAGGTCGATGGGAAGAGAAGGAGAGTCGCCTAACGACAGAAATGACTCGAGCAGATGGTCCATCTGACTGAGGTCCCTCGAGGATGAGAGTTTAGGAGTTTGATTAGGGTTTGAGGAGAGAGAGAAAGGGCAAGGACGCTTGGCCATTGACGTCGGGGTGTGGACAAGGGCATCCATAGTGGATGCTCGATGTGTGGGTGTGGGTATGTGGGCGCGTGGGGGGGGAGAGAGGAGAATTTGTACGGGAGAGATCGCAGAGCACGGGGAAGAAGTTTTGGTGGCAATGCCACGTGTCGGTTGACGTGAGGGTATGTGCCAGAACCCCCAGGTGACGATATCTCAGCTCCTAGCATTTTCGTTTCTGATGCCGCTCTGCAAATGAGCCAGGGAGGTAGCCTTATTTTGCAATTTACCCATAAGATTATTAAACCATGATTCTGTGGTAGCTTGATATTTATTTTTTAATTTAAAATGTATTTACAAACTTAAAAAATAATAAAAACATTATGTAATATTTTAAAAATTAATTTATTATACAATCTATATATATATAGAAATAAAATTGAAAAAACGTTATATACTTTTTTTTTTAAATAAAAAATAAAAATAATGTATTAATATTGATTATATAATTACAATAAATTCTTAGATATTTATATCTATTTAATTTTTTTAAATCGAGCATTCAAATTAGATCATATTTGGGTTGGCAAAAAAAAATAATAATTGGGTCGAGGCATATTTGGGGTTACTCTTTCAAAAATAGTTCGACTTTGATTCATTATGTATGTAATTTTTAATTATATTAATATTAATATAATAAAATAATTATGTTAGGTACAAGTTAGATAATTTATAAATCCAATATAGTTAAAAAAATAAAAAATAATTCATACCCGTTCCGTGTATACCACAAGTTTGGTTCAAATTTAATAAAATTCGTTTCGAACTCGTTCTGACTTCATTTCTTAGTTTACACCACATTTTTTATTATTTTTAACTTTTAAAAATTAAGAAAATATTCATTTTATATGTTACTTTCCCACGATGCAAATAAAAATTTTGAAATTTTTTCATATTCAAATGTAAAATATCAACCACTCTGATTGAATTTAAAAGACTAATGATTATTAAAAGTTTATTTTATCATATGTAATCGTGCGTAATAAACCCATTGTTTTAAAAAGAAATGTTTTCGTCATTTTTTTGAAATTATTAAATCGATTTTTTAATTTTAATCATTCACTCTAATCTGACACGTACTCTTATATTATTAATCGTAGAGATTTCAAGTTACAAATATAATGGTTGTTGCATCAAACAAAAACAACGTCATTCAACATGCGATTCACTAATCTTATCATAATATTGTAAAATTTTACTACACGAAAGCCATAAAAAGACATGCAAAACATTCAAAATTTTCTTTTTCTTTTCCGTACACTATTAAGTGTATGGCATATCGTATTTGCTTATATTCCTTTCCACAACCTTAATGCTTTGCGCATTTTGGTTGTATCTCTCGAGTATATTACCTTCGAGACATGGTCAATCCTTACCATTGAGACCTCCCACTCGCATTTGAGTGCCTTCCTTTGAATCACCCTCCCTCTCCCCTCCTTTGCTACATCACTAGCAAATTTCTTTTGATAAAAACAAAGTATGCGGTTACAAGAAAAACGATTAAATGACATGTATAATTACATAAAGTGTTTCGTTTTATGCTTGTATTCTCGATTCGATCAAATGGAAGTGTGATGTTATGCTTTTTTTTTTTGAAAAGAAAATTTCAATATATCCCTATAGTTAGATAATTTGCATTTCAACCCCAATAACAATTTATAATCTTTCATTTGAACCCCCATATTCTTCTCCTCAGGTTTCCCTATAGGTTCTATCTACCTCCTTTGTGTGGGTGAACATGATTCTCCTCCTCTCAAGTCTGAAACACCACATTTTGGCATCATAAAATTCAATCTCATGTTGCTTTTTCTTTTCTTTTATGCTTCCATTAAAGAAAAAAGAATAATAATAAGGTTATGTCCTCGTTAAAGAAGATTTAGCCTCGTAAGAATGGAATATATAATATGGATAGATAGCAGCAAGTCAATCAGTCTGAAATCAGATCCTATGACAACACAGAACAATTCTTGAAAATCAAACACTTCATGATATATAGAGTTTGGAAGATACACATCCAATAACACACTGGAAAATCAAGAAGAATTCTTTTGTTTTAGAAGATTAAAGAAGGAGACATGAACGAGCTATGATCGGATAATCATGATCTCAGTCGACCACTGTAATTTTACAAATCGAAGGCATTCTTCCCAGTGAACTTAACCTCAATGGGACTGACATTCTTCCCGATAGACCTGAAATTCTGGCCGACTCCTTGACGACCAGCGTTGACCTTCTCCGGGTAAACTCCATCTTTAGGGTGAAGATATTGGACTTCCCCATTGGGGAACACCCTGTAGAACTGGTAATTGATCTTGTATTTTGACCTCAATCTAGTTCCGAGGGCCAAGCACTGTTCTTTCCTGGCTAACTTAAGCAGGTTAGGACCTTGTCTCATGATAGCTGCTCCCCCAGTGGGCATCTCAAAGATCTGTTCTTTCGGTGAATCCCACGTGATGACATAGAATTCCTCGACCTGGGCTTTTCTCAGCAACCCTCCTGTGCTACCACCGAAGATGGGTGAGGGGGTGTTCGGGTCTAGCTGTGGCGGGGTGAACCCAACGGGAGCCTCTTTAGTGGCAGCTGGTGCTTCCGTTTTCTCGTCTGCGGCTGCCACCCTGATGGAGCGGTGGGGAATGGAGGAGGTGAAGGGCTTGGGGGTGGTGAAGGAGAGGGAGGAGGTGGGTTTCCAGGGGAGGTTGGTGGGTTTGGGAGTGGTGAGAGTTGGGGTGAAGAGACCTGCTTGGGTTGCCATGGATGGGATTGTGCGTGACGAGCTGGGGAGAGAGAAGATGGGTTATAGGAGATAACGAGGGACTTGAGCGAGGGGAAGAGAAAGAATGGATTGTGGATGAGATTGGAGGGTGGTGTTTGAAGGGTTGGATTTTTGGATAAGGTGATACTGCTTCAACCAATAGGATTCACGATCTTGATACTTTCTCTTACCCCTCCCTATTTCATGCCTTTTTCTTTTTCATTTTTTAATTAAGTTATTAAATTTATATCATACCATATTCATTTTGGGATCTCTATAATTTGTATCTTCCATCTACTTTCCTTTTCTCTCAATCCAAACTTAATATAGTACCGGGTGCTAACGAATGGCGATTACTAACGAAGACATCGACTAATCGATCTAAGGACTCGCGATTACTAAAAAATGTTAAACATTTTCTGGTCGGTAGCGTCAAGAGAGAACACCACAACGACATTTTGATAAATAGCTCGTTAGATAATATAAATTAACTCGCCTAAAGCGAAGGAGGAGGCATTAGGTGTAGCCTCTCTTCTGAAGGGGGTGGCGGCGATTGATTTTGTCCAGATATTCTCTCCTCGGCTAGTAGTGACTGCAAGTCGCTGCCATTTGCCAAGCTGTTGAACTCGACTGCTTTGGAAGGTGCAGTTGGATAGCGTCTTTGACAGAAAGTCATTAATCTTTTGACTGATTGTAAGTATTTGCGAGTTGTCTCGTCGTTCATGATGTGTGCAACACTGTTGGTGTAGATTTTTTCACGGGCTGAACGTTCATGGATACCAACCATAGTAACACCAATAGGCCAAGGTGCGTTGCCGATGGCCAACTTAATGTAATGGTCCATTGCGGCTAGGTAGTCCCGCTTCATGCAGCACTCAACGACCACTAGCAATGCTTGACGGATATCGTCTGGAAGAACCTATGAACAAAATGCATCATGTATTAAATGCACTGTGGTTGTGTAATCCAGAATGCAGATTCGGACCAATAATAGAAACACCTTTGAACAACCAAGTTTAGACATGCATATAGGCTATCTTGGGCAGTTTTGATTTAGTACCTAAGGAAACAAACCATCAAGACTTCCCAGTTGAAATTCATGAATGAGAAATATGAATATATATATATATATATATAAAATAACTGCCACATTCAAGTCTGTCTTTTTATATAAAGAACGAAACATTATTTATAGGGAAGAAAAAAAAACTACAAGAGAGAAGGCAAGAAAATATTCTCAAGAAAAAAAAAAGGAAAAAATAAAACTAACTCAATTTTACTTAAAAAAAGTAATTCAAAGAGTTGTCTTAAACAAATAACAAATTAGACTGTTCCAAAAGCTCCTGAACAAGGACAAGGAATTATTTTCTTCCACCTATTTCCTTTGCATCCACCATAATCGTTAAAGTTGCTAATATCTACAGTTCATTTTCCACTTCCTCTTTCCTACTGTACGTCATTAGAGAAAAAATCCACCGTCACATATTTGAGCAAGTACTAACTGACTTTAAGCTCAAAGGATCAATAAGAGATTGAGGATCTCTATTTTCTTTTCCCACATTTAATGGCGCAATAAAAAATAAAGTCTTTTTTCTGGAATGTTCTCACTTGGAGCCAAAATAATTAAATTCCTGACTCTAGATATGGACCAATGCCATATTCAAGTCTTTAGTTACAGATATTTCAGACATGCTTCAATTCTCCATTTGCATCCTAATTTAGCCACAGAGATGCAAACCATGCTAGCCTCACTATGCTTCTATCTTCTATTCATTTGGAACTGTATATACCTTCACCAAGTATGGTATTGGAACCATAATGGTTCTTTATAGAACCAAAAGAAAACCCCATGAAAGAGAGGTATTATAAGAAGCTAGAATCCAATGGCTAGAGAGTAAAAATGAACTGCTCCACATACTTGGATTTACAAATTAATCTATCATATAATTTGAGCATCTTAAGTGGTAAAATATTTTGCTAATCGGCTCATGGATTTACAGAAGTGACTTCTATACCGGTGATGAGAGGTGATCCACCTAGCAAAAGCATCCTACTCAAGACTCAAAAATATATGGGATAAGCTTGACATGTAATGAGACTGTATTATTTATGATTACCATTAAACTAACATTTAGAACACTGTTCATTCCTGCAACATTTTTTACTTCAATTTTTTCTTCTTTTAAATCCACTTTGCTCCATAGCCAATACATAAAGAAAACAATGTCAGCATATAGGCAAGTTTTTGAAACATGATCCCTGTCAATTTGTTCTTAGCTGAAACATGCTATTATCAGAAAACTCAGCTGTCAAATATCTGTCCTGAAATCCTAACTAGAAGATAGTTTCTCCCCATCTTTACCGTCTATAAGCTATGGTTTAGCACAAGAATGTGTTGACAACAATTGAATCATGTAGTCAAGAATCACTCAAATTCTACACGAAAATATTCCCCCACAGAAACAGATTTTGGCAGCATTTAATTATCTAATTCATATCGGTTATACCATTAAGGTGCACAAGGAATTCTAGGAACTAATTAAGTTGTAGTACTCACCCTAAATCAAGCCTCAAACGTAATGCAATTGCCCTTGACACAGACAAACTGAAAACCACACAACAATATCGTTTGCGTAATATAATAGTTTTTCTTTGATCGGCAAATTTAGACTGCGTCTAAAGACAATATCAGAAGAGCAATAAGAGCAAATACTCACTTTCTTCCTACAAAACTTGAACAGGGGATTCAGATACCTAGCGCACTGCTTAAAAGTGGCCACCATGGACTTGCCTTTAGCCGTTCGCTTCTCTGCATCGGTCATCGCATCCAACTCCTGCTTCCACTCGTTCAACAGCCTTTTGAAGAAGACCAGTATCTTGTCCTCGTCGCAGAGCTCCTCGAAGTTGGTCTTCATTCGCTTTAAATCCTTATCGGCGTCGACCCCACTGGAACCCCCATCCCCGCTTAAGTCCTCCTCTCCTCCGCCTCCCTCTCCGTCCTCTCCACCTCCCTCCTTCCTATCCTTCCTCTTTCTCTCGCTCAGGATCCCCGTCTTCTGCCGCTTTCTCAGTTCCGCGATGTCACGTAAGAAGTCGTTCGTCTGCCCTTCCGTCATGTCACTATCGACCTCAAAGAGCCCTGCCTTTAACACATATTTCAGTCGGTCGAGGCGGGCGTTTTCGTCCTCGCCAAAGAGAGTGATAGGCTGCTTAAGGAAGCGGAGTCGCCGGATAACTTCCTGCTTAGGGAGCACGAGATTATCGATGTTTCCTTCGTCAATTAGGGATTTGGACGAAGCGGCGGACGAGGAAGAAGCAGCGGATGCAGCCGTAGCAGATGCGATTGACGTAGAGGACTTGGAGGCGGAAACCGCTGTTGTTGTGGAGGCGGCGGAGAGATCAGTAGCGGATTTGCGCAGGCTTTTGGCTTCCTGCTCCTGACGTTCCAGCTCGCGGAGCTTTTGGATTTGTTTCTGCTCGATCTCGGATCGCTTGAAGACTTTCCTGCCGCCGGTGTCCTGGGCGAGGCTTTGCCTTTTCTTGAGGAGTTCTTGCTTCAGGAGATCCATAGCAGATGAATTTCGTCTTCTCTGTTCTGAGTTTCTCTTGAATGGAGGTGTAGTTCGATCTCAAGTTCAAAACAAAGGGCTTTTAACTCCCCTCTGTATAGACGTAATATTAGGGCATTATTTTTTTTTTTAAAAATATTTAAATTAATTTTTGTATTTTGTTTATTAAATAATAAATAAATAAATTAAATTAAATTATAATAAATAATAAAATTTGAAAAAATAATTCAATAATTTATTTTATTATTTATTGTTATTTTGTAAATTGCAATGTCGACTGGTTTTGCCATTCGTTATTGACTTAAAACTTGTTATTATCCAGCCCTCGTTTTACCAGAGTCGAGAGAGAGAGAGAGAGAGAGATAGAGAGAGAGATGACGACGATACGCAGATTTTGCTGCAACGATCTCCTTCGCTTCACTTCTGTCAATCTTGACCACCTCACTGAAACTGTAAGATGTCAGCTCTTTTGATTGAATCTGTATGCGCATCGCGCGTAAAAACTCTTCAAATTACTTTTCTTGTCGAGGGAAAAATCACCAATCACTATTAATTGATAAATTAACAATGCAGTTCAACATGTCCTTCTACATGACCTATTTAGCAAGATGGCCTGACTACTTCCATGTTGCAGAAGGCCCTGGTAACCGAATCATGGGTTACAGTAAGTTCCTCTCCTTCATCTTGCTTTTCTTCTCTTTTTTTTTTTTTTTTTTTTTTTTTTTTTTTTTCTCTTTTGCATTTTTTCTCTTCTTTTGTTTACAGTGTTATCGATTATCACTATGATACAATGGTAATTTGTGACGGTAAAGCAGAGGATTTGGGGATTATGTTGAAAGATTGAGAGGGCTGATGTATAGTAATCTGAGAATTTGAGGAAGGGTGCTGGTTAATGGTTGTTATTGTTGTCTACAAGCTGAGGAAACTTGTAATTACCTTTTATTATAGTGCCCGATGGCATATGGGTCATGGTGCATGATCTATAGTCTTTTGGGGATTGATTGGGTTATGCCTGGGTCTGTGAAGGGAGAAATTTGGGCTTGAGATGCGTTATATGTAAAAATTAAGATTACTAACTTGATTCCTTTGACCGTTTTCTGAGTCATTGAAAAGATAGAAGTAGTAGGGTTTTTGATAGCGTAGAGAGTAGTATCCTTAATTTAAAAGATAGGTGGTTTCACTAATTTGAGTTTATTTTATTAGGTCATGATATTATCAGTGATGCAAATTTTGGGAATGTTATTGATATGTTAACATGATTGTAAATCTTTTGTAAATAGGTGGTATTCCCTTTTTGGTACTTGTTAATACATACTATACTTTTTATCTCAAAAAAAAAGGAAAAGCAGGGAGAGATAACAGAGAGAAGAATCAGATAGATATAATAGAGAGGGAAAAGAAGCAGAAAGAGGAGATAGCAGAAACTGTTCTGATTTCATTTCTTAACGTCACTACAAGATGCTTCCTTCCTCTTTTATAGCCCTAGCCCCTAATTAACCTATTAACTAACCAACTGACTACTTCCCACATATCAATGCTCTCCTTCTAAAAGTCACCATGCCCTTGAGGTGCACAATGAACCTAAGGATCTTATTAGTCAAAGTAGAAGCTGTTGTCCTGGCTAAACATATGTTCTTTCTGCTTTGCTCCCTTAGAACCTGGATCTGTTTTGTTTTGTTTTTTGTTTTAATAACATAGAACCTTTATCTATATAACTGCTAGATGATTTATTTGGGTATAACTTGTTATATAACCAGACATCCCTAGAAGGACAAGTCCTACTTTTTGAGAAAATTTTGATTTCATCAATCTTGGATTTCTTGACCCTCTGCCAAGATTTGTTTTTTTGAGATAAAAAGTGTGAATATATAAATATATATATATATATATGTATTTATAAACAGGGTACCCATGGGGTACCTCCCATATACAAATTTACAAAGTTATTAGGGTGTCAATAACATCCCCAAAATCCTCTGCCAAGATTTGTTGTCAATTATTTTTGCAAATATGTCTAAAAAGTCTTGTTAGCAGGAGAAGACTTCTCCATTTTAAGGTCTTGGTGGTCAAGTTTTGATTCAACGCACATTTTCAGTACCCTCTTTGTATCAACAACCTCTTGCACACTCCCAACCATCTTTATCATGGTTTGGTGCCAAGCTGGGGGTATCTACTCCCTTCATAAGTGCTGCTGGATTTTCCAAAGATACACGTGATTTGGACTCCAGAATTCTCCCGTTCTTGATGTACCGGATTCTTATCTGAATCTGCCATCACCTGGGAGCATTGTGTGTGAGATTGATTAAGATTTTCTTGATTTCACCTAATGCTTTCTTCACCCCACTCAATTCTTCTTTCATTTCATCCATTTCTCGATTCACTCTTTTTTTGCAAATTTCCAAATTGTTTAGCAATTTCTTGCATTTTTCTTTTTTCTTGTGTACAAGAATTGTTGGAAATTCCCATCTTGACAAGATGTCAGCTCTGATAGCAAATGATATATGGTAATTAGTGATAGATGGAATTAAAGGAAACAGATAATGACAGAACGATAGAGAGAGATCATAGAGAGAAGAATGAAACAAGAAAGAGATAGGTTTAACAGAGAGAGAAAAGAAGCAGGGGCAAGTTGCTTCCTTCCTCTTTTATGGCCCTAGCCTGTAACTAATCTACTAAGTACCCAACTAATTATTTTCCACATATGAGGGGGTGTGAAGAGGTTGGATAAAGAAAAGAGTTTTATCCATTCATCAACTTGCATGATGTGCACAAATGATTCCCTTCTCCATTTATACTTTATAATTTATCTCTTAGCTGACCTAATTATCTTCATCACAGCTGTTTGATCTCTGACGTTTGTCTATACTTGCTAAGTCTTTTAGCTCTTCCTTGTATCAGTTCCCCCTCTCGTTAAACAATTGTTTCCCTCAAGGACCAAGGTTTAGGGCAGTATCTTGCTCGTCCTCTTTCCTTCTTGGGTTGTAACAACATACAGATACTTTGTTTTTAATTTTTTGAGAGTTGTTCCAACATTGTGGCTGATTATTTGGAGTTTCGTTGGTATTTTGGGTAAAGTGTGTTTTGATTGGATTGATTTGTAACTTTGACAGGCTATTTTATATCCTTTTTCCCTTTATTTGGCATTAAATATTTGACTTACTGAAAGCAAGCTGTATCTAATGTATTCAAATGATTGTAGTTATGGGAAAAGTTGAAGGACAAGGTGAGTCCTGGCATGGTCATGTGACTGCAGTAACTGTTGCTCCAGAGTACCGCCGGCAGCAATTAGCCAAGAAACTGATGAACCTGCTGGAAGATATAAGTGACAAGATGTAAGAAAGTTTAATTTTTTATAAAATTATCATCCTTATTTTTTAATTAGCTGTATTTTAAGCTTTTGTTAATAGCATAGTTACCACCACCACTCCATACTCATGAATTTTTTATCGGAATTTGCCAAACTGCTGTGGAGAGAATCGAATCACTTATCTTCTTGTTGGATTCTTGCTCCTATGACACTGGCATAGTACATTGAGGAAAGGATACAAATTTGGTATTTATGATCATTATTTATTACATCTCACATTTTTAGGCCTAGTTCAGATCTCTAATACTGATAATTTTCTGAGAAAGCTCCATAGCATACTGCATTTTAATGTATTCATTGGATCAGTATCTTGAAATAGAGATAGGCTAGAGCTTATTGAAGACCTTCTATGCTTTTGGTTGTGTCTTTCTCTCTGCTCCTATTCAGATGAATAACAAGGCCCATCAGTTCAAGAGTCCCTAATTTTTTATTTTTCCCTTTCCAATCACTTTGTACTCCTAAAAGTAAAGACATACCCTTTTATTTTTTTAAAAAAGTAAAGCATACCCTTGATTATGGATCATGGAGCTTATTTGGACTTCTATTGGCAGTGATAAAGCTTACTTTGTGGATCTTTTTGTGAGAGCTTCAAACACACCAGCCATTAAGATGTATGAAAAGGTGATGATTCTTTAACTTCTCTTTTCAAATTCTCCATATGTAAAATGTTTTTGTCTGAGTATACATGCCTTATTTCTGGCATAGGAGGCGGTCAAAATCAATTGTTGCTTTATGAAATCATTAGGAAAAAAAGTAATATTCCTGAGCCTCTGGATTCGATTTTGATCTTGACCATTACTTTGGGTCTTCATTGATTGCAGAGTAAGTGAGAACTAATGGTAGCATCTATAAACTCATCAAGTGGAGCAGATACTCCATTTACTTTTGTCCTTGTCTTTCATATTAAGTAGCTCCTCCTCTAAGCAAATATAACAAGTTGTTCAGAAGGTGGGAGGAAAAATTAAAATATTTCATGACAACACACTATAGGGACGTCTTTTGTGCTTTTCATCAACAAAATTTGCTCAAGGCATTCTAATGGATCATGCTACTTGCATAACCCCTAATAGGCTAGCGCATTTAACTGCATTTTCTCTTTTTAAAAGGAAATTTGTGAATATAATCTATAGGGGAGTACTTTAGGAAGACTATGCCCTGCAAATGTTTTTTACACAAGATTCTGAATGACCTTTTTCTTCTTCTCCTCTGGGTTTAAGATAAAACATCCTGCTAACTTGAGTTTTAGAGAGACAACCATTCTTTTCATTTTTTATATGTCAGTGGTCACAACTCTGCATTAAGTTCTGAGAGGGTTGTGAGTGAGAGGTAGAAGTAGAATTACTTCTCCCGACCATAAGGAATGGGGTTGCTGGAGTACATAGTTGTCAGGTCCTGAGTGATGGCTTGTTTTGGTGAGTCTGTCCATTTACAGATAAATTCATGAGACGAGCCCTTTCAAGATATGGATAGTTATGGCTTGGGTACCTTGTTGCTCCAACATGCCTTCCGTCAGGCTTCCCTTTTGATGAGTAAGAATACCCCCAGTTTCCATTGTTGCGTATTCATTAAAATTTCTTTTTGATTCTTTTTTATGGTAAAGAAAATTGTATTAGAATGACAGAAACGAAAGTTGGAGGATAAGATACTGTCATCAAAGAAACGAAAACATATAACATGAAGTCACCAATGGAAAATAAGTTTAGACAGAGGAAAAAAACATCAGTGTGAAATGCAACCTATTCCATTCGCATAGTAGACAAAGGCACCCCTTGAATAAACCATGAGGCTTGACCCACATAGAAGCCATGAATACTACTGTCCCAAGAGCCAAACTGAGGGTAAAGCACAATGAAAAATCCTGGAATTACCATCCTCTGGGCCTTAGGCCCCTTGTTTCTCCCAATGCCCTAAAGATCAGAAGATATAAGGCATGATTGGAGCATTAGAAGTGTTATGCTGAGTTAGAACCAATCCGAACAGAAGGAAACCATGTTGACACTTTTCCCTTTTGTCCAATTGATTAAACACATTTTTGTCTTTCTAACGATCATTTTCTTTTGATCTGTTTTTGATCATGAAAGGAATGAAAGATCTTTCTATTGAGGTTAAGTATTTCAGAATCTCAATTACGGAAGGTGATAGTTCATTCCTTTAATATTAACATATATGACTTATCTAAACATAAGAGTTTTAGAATAATTTTTTGTAGTATCGAAGGTGTGCAGTGGCTAAAGGACATGTTTCTTAGTCTAAATGCACCACAAGGGAGTATATTTCGCGCAACATTTAGAGACACAAACAGACATTTAGAAGTTAGACGGAATGCTAATGGGGCGATTCGTAGTTCTGTCTGAATATTTTATGGGAGGAAGAGTAAATGGGATAAATGTTCCTGAAGGATAGGAAGGAACAAGGTGGACGTGACTAAGCAGAGCCCCTGATGGATCTGTTCCAAATTATCTATAACTTGAAATTAACAGAGAGCTATTCTCTGTTAATTTTGGTTAACTTAAGACAAAAAGATTCAATGCATGGCAAAATTTTCAAAGAGTATTTCAATACAATCAGCCAGAAATTATTTTTGAAAGAATTGACCTACACTCCAGAAAAAGATGTCTTTCCTGAGTTGGATTTTCGTCCAGGTCACTCTTTCTTTTGGAGACTTTCTGATCTGCAATGGATGGAAAGAAAATGATGGTTAAAGCCGAAGCTCAAAGTTCCGTAGTGTAAGGACACACATGATTACATTCTACTGTAGTTTGAGTCAACGGAGATCGACTGTGATACCAATGTGGATCTGACTGTTAACGATAACAATGATCAGGTGAAAGGTAACCACAATGTCGTTTTTAGGGGCCAGATCTAGATACACAAGGAGAACAATTCAGCAAAGGCCTTGTGCCTTGTTTCAGGACAACCCCTAAATTCCATAGCTTTGAGTCTGCTATCCTGATCATGATTTTTCTATCCTCAGAGAAAAGATTGATCCTTATAGGTCGGTTGTGGGTAACGAGGGATTCAAGCCCCCCAACAGCATATGTTTAGCAAGGTCTTATGCCTCAGTAACCAAATCAATAGCTTTTTTAACAAAAGAAAGAGTTGTTTCTTTTTAGCTTGGCCACTAGCAAGCTTTGCAGTCTTCCTGACCTTAAAATTTTTAATATCATTTTTGTTTTAGGTTGACAGAGAATTACTGTTTTTGTCATAGAAAAGTAATATTGTTCTCTCTCCCACATTTCAATCATATAGCCGAAGTCGACAAAAAGAATTAGACTCACTTGCATGGGAATGAC
The DNA here is from genome assembly GCF_054855325.1 of Carica papaya. NCBI lineage: Eukaryota > Viridiplantae > Streptophyta > Magnoliopsida > Brassicales > Caricaceae > Carica > Carica papaya. Next base: position 35,716,143 of record NC_142311.1, read on the forward strand.
ATCACACAAGATGGTGTCTCCATATGTACCACAGCGGAAAGAAACAATGCATTTCTGAGTTACCAGAATCGTTGTCTCATCGATCCATACTACCTTGTATGGTTGTGGATCTAGTTTTATGAGACATTTGAGGTGCTCTACCGTTGAGATGTACACTGCATTCATGGAACTTCCACCATCAATGACAAGCTTTTAGGTTTTAGGTCCACAAATTACAAGTGTTTGGAATAATGTAGTATGACGCTAGTCATCTTTCTCAATCTGAGAGTTGCAAGGATGTTGGATTTTAAGTAATCATCATCAAGGGAAACATCATCTTCCCTATTTGATGCATTTCTTTCTTCTTCTTCAATTCCAATATTTAAGTTATGCCTTGATAATCCATATGACCTGGACGTTTCTCTAATTGCCAATGAGGTGATGGAGGATGTTAGAAGATCAAGAACTAAAAGATTGTTGCTCAAACTAGATTTCGAGAATACTTATGGTTGTGTCAGTTGGGATATTTTTAGATATTAGGGGCGGAAATTTTTTGGTGATAGACAAAGGTTTTGGATTTGGGGGTGTATTTCTTATGTCATTTTTGTTGTTTTAGTTAGTGGCAAATCTAGAGATTGGTTTTATGGACGGTGCAAGTTGAGACAAGGTGCTCTCTTTTCTTCCTTTCTCTTCATGGTTTTTGTCAATGTTCTCAACCTTATATTTTCTTGAGAATCTGAGAGAGGGGTGTTTGAGGGTCTTAGGGTTGTTCATGAAAGAGTGGAAGTGTCTTACCTTTAGTTTGCTAATGATACAATTTTTTTCTTGTTCTTAAGGATATTCTGAATTCTACAATGTGCTCATATTGTTTATTCCTCATTCTAAATTCTCCAATTCCTTTTATCAGCATTAGGCTCAAAAGTCTTGACCATATCCCCAAAAGTAGAAAAAAGTGTCTTGTCCAAAAACTTCCTTATTTTGTGGTTTCAACTTACTCTTGAGAAAATGAAGTTTGTCTTGAACTTAAAACCTTTCCAATCAAATATAAATTTTATTAACTTCTTTACCCATGCTCACCATAAATAAAAGATCTGATCTTAACTCATTAACTCAACCGAATATTTTCTTTAAGAAGATTAAGAACTAAACATATTTTTCCTTGATATACATTGATATTATTTTAGACACAATATTGCTAATTTTAATTGATTTTTCATGCTAATAGCAGCCCACTAGTTTTGGCAATAGTATGAAAGCTTTATGTTATATTTTATCTTGATAAAATATATATACAATGTTCTAAATTAAATGAAGTGAACTGGCCCGGGCTAATTTGGAACTAAAACAAAAAAAAGAAAGTCTGCCTAAAATTTTTAGCCTTAGTCCATGGGTTTGGAATACATGCTCATGCCTTCAAAAAAATGTGGATTGGGCTGCTAGGGATCCTCAATTTGATAATGTCAATTAAAAATGATCTGATATTGATGTTGTCAATTTTCTGCTAAGGAAGCGGCTGATAGAAAATCATGTGGGCTTTTCAAGTTGATTTGAGACTTTGGGAGTGAGCCCTCTGCTCGAGATGTCCAGTTGCCAAAAGTTTGATGCCTGAGTGGCCATTGAGATTTTCGGGGTCAAGTGTTCAGGGGCTACTAAAATGTCTTGGGATTGGGTGTAGATAGTAGCTCTTTTGGCTGATGAGCTTGTGCCAGGTAGGGAGTTGTCTCTTGGGACATGTGGCATCCATTGAGCGGGCTGGGCATAGCACTAGCCAGACCTCCCTGCTCTCATATCATGCTAGAAATTGAATTGAAATATTGAACTTGATATTATGTTGGATGAATAATTGGTGTATTTATAGGGATATAAGAAAAAAACAACCAAGAATAGAATTTATTTTATACATCAACTATATTCAGTCCAACCTATATAGTATAGTAACTAGATAGGAAAGACTGTTCGACAAATATCGTACTATACTATTATTCATATTATTTAGCACACCCTAGTGGTAGATAGATATCATCAAGAACCTCTCTCCATTGCAATGATAAGGCTTAAATGATAATGTTACACAGGCTAGTGGGTCTCTAGTCTTTAACCTTAAACAGTTCTTTTTAGGAACTGAAGTAATGAAAGTGGAAATCACATCGGTTTCAATTTCCTCATTAAGGTAGAACTTTTGAGATACTTTTAGGATATCCCCTTCACAATGTTGCAACAGATTTGGAAAACATGCAATGAAAAACAGCAACTTTCTATTTAAGTTAGAACTTCTAAGATAAGTCTAAAATATCCCATCTAAAATTCCACACAGCTGTCCTGACTTCCTTTCAGAGGAAGGTATCACTTTGGAAGGACATGTTTATGTCTACTTCGTTTGTCTATATTCTCCCAGTAGCATGAGTTATTGTTTGACTGTCAAATTTTATTTTTTAATTTTTTGAAATGAAATAGCATGAGTAATTGTTACCAGGCACTGAATGTCAAAATCAATTTATTTCCTTGTTTAGTGGGAGAATTCTGACTACCAGCCTTTAGATAAAATCCAATTTTCATAGAGCGCCTGGCCGTGGTAGATTGGGGAGGTTTAAAAATCAAATGCATTATTTGCAAGAATTAGTTCAATATAGAATCTATTTTTATATGGAGCAATGATTTTTTACTGTGCCTATCGCCATAATATAACTTCTTTCATTCTTTCTCAGCTTGGTTACGTAATCTATAGGCGGGTACTGCGTTATTACTCGGGGGAAGAAGATGGATTAGGTGTGCTTCCATGAGCAACCACAGTTTTTTTTTTTTTTTGATTTCATTTGGTTCAAATGGAGTTTGCCTCTTACAGTTTGTTTTTTGGCCCATTGTTAGATATGAGGAAAGCATTATCTCGAGATATTGAAAAGAAGTCCGTAATCCCGCTTAAACGGGCAGTTACGCCTGATGAATTGGAGTATGATTAGCTATGCTTTTTGATGATATTTAGGCACAAGAAGTTGGCATCAATGTATTTCGACGTACGTCTCTTGGTTTGAAGGTGTGGAAATTCGGAATCATCAACTCAGGCTTGTAGAATGAAGGTTTATTGCATCCCTAGGATCGGTTATCAGCATCACATGTTAGCAGATGTATTTCCGATGGTTTTAGGTTAAGGTTAAATCAATGAGCTTTACTGATGCGTCTTTACTCTATATACATGTCAACGTATGCGTTTCCTTTGGTTTCCACTTGGATAGAAAATGAGGGGAGGGGGGGCGGGGGGGGGGGGTGGGGGGTGTTTAGAGAGATCTGAGTCCGCCTTTGTTAGGCCTCTTGTTTCCTTTATGCATCATGGCCATGCAAGTTGAAGGATTAAAAAAAGGTTCTTGTATTTGAGAAGGATAAGAAAAGATTCTTTTGCAAGTGGTAGACTGGTCAAAAATTGTCTTGTTGGGTGTTATCCTCACCTTTGGACATTTCAAATCAGAGGGGCCACTTATTCAGGGGATGAGAAAAAGCCCCTTAGAGCCACTTGATGTCACTTTAAGGCAATCCAAAAGATTCTTTGTTTTCCTCCTTTATATCTCCAATTATCTTCTTAGGACTTACTTTTTTAAAGTGTAGTGTCTTTTTACTCCTAAATGACATGCTTTCCGATATCTTCTTTTGCTGCTTTTTTAGACAACTAAACAGCATTGCATACTCCTGTTTGGAAGAAGAAAAAAGGGCAAGAACAACATATTTTATCAACTGTAACCATAGAAATCCTTGATTTTTTTTTTTTGGGTATTATTACAATTATTATCTTTTGTAAAGTGTGATTTTTTGCCTTCATAATTGAGTGTTCTAGATATGATTTTGAGTCATTTTTCCAGGGTTCTATGGTTTACAGTTAATTACAGGCCTGTTTCTCGATGACCCTCTAAGAAGAAAAAAAAAAAAAAAAAGTGGGGGGAGCAGAGACAGACATGAACTTAACAAAAAGCAATTATGAGTAGCAACAAAAACCAGCTAACAAATTGAAAGTTCTTTTTCATTATCTGTCCATACTCTTTTCTTCTTTTCTTTTGTTGGCCAGAGAGAGGCTACTGATCTTTTTAATGATTTCGATGTGCCAAAACCATATATGTCTCTCTCTCTCTCTCTCTCTATATATATATATATATGCAGGATCTTATGATGCCGACCATATAGATATAGCTTCTTTCTCTCTCTAACTCCTTTTTACGTCTCTCTTTTTTTTTTTTTGTGGGTTTATTTTTATTTTTCAAGGCTGATGATTCTCCTCCATATTTATGATCATCATAGCAGTTGGTAGCACACAACATGCCTGCCAATATAAGCAATGCATGATTCACAAATTCTTCTCAGTTGGTGGCTTTGATGGTTTTGGTCGGCCTCCACATGATTATCGGATCCTATGTGCTTTATATTATCAATGGTGAAACATATCATCTTTTGTATTTGAAAACTTTTTTTTTTTTTTTTCTTCGCTTTATATTATAACTTACCTCCATTCTTTAGGTAATTACTCTAGCTATGTGCCTCTACTATTTACGTATCAGAAAAAAAAAAAAAAAGGAACTAATCATTCTCACAATGTATGTGAATGGAGCTTCGATTAAGATAAAATGATAGCAACAGTTACCCATTGATTAAGATCGTTCTTCGATGATCGAACGTGTCATTGGACAAGCAATGTCGATCAAATTATCATCTTTACAAACTTAGAGTTTCCTTATTAGTAACATTTGAGGTTTTGTGTATTTGATCGCTATCACGTAAAGTTTGCTAATTGCATTACGGTGGGTGGAATTATAGCCAGCTCATTAAAGCATAAACATTGTCATTCCCCTTTTTCCTATATACCCTTTTTCTTCTTCTTCTTGTCGGAGGGTGGGGAAGGACATATTATTTCCATCTATAACTATATATAATCATACATACAACCTATACTAGTGTTCTTTCTAGGACACAAGCCTTTAATACACACAATCACCACTTTTGAGATAAGATTAATGAGATTGCCATACTTTCCCAACATGGGTCACTCCACTAACCTTGATTCAGGTAGGCCATGGACATACATACATATACATACATATATATATATATTGATATAAGCTATATATGTAGGTTTTCTTTAGTCTCTTTCTTTCTGTGTGCCTCAGAATATGTCTGTGTGCATGTAGAAAACTTTCACTCAAAGACAAAACAAGTCATATAATATATAAAGTTTAATACATATATGATGGTTTGTGAGCTTTATTATCAACCAAACAAATTAAAAATAAATTATATACCCCATCACTTCCTTTGTTTATCTTTGATATGATAAGAGACCAAATCTATGGATGTGAGACCTGTTGAATCCTCCTCACCTGACCTACTAAAGAGAAGCACCAACGACTCGGTCACGTGCTCTTGTCTTCTTCGCTGTTCGTCTTTTTTCATCGACACGCATTTTAGACCACAACATCAAGAACCCTGAAACAGATCATGGCGATCTCTTTGCAAAACGAATGTGGGTTTCCCTTATTACCCTCTATATATATACATATATATATATATATATATCAACTGGCAAAAGTTTTATCTTGACGAGGATTTTGTATTTTTGGGAGCGGCTCTAAGCACTCTTCTAGATATTTTCAACTTGTACTTCTAATAATAATAACAATGAACTTTAGATTATATAGATACATGCGTATGGGTGTACGTATATGTTTTTTTGGAAGGAAAATACTATCTTTATTAATGGAAGAATAACAAGTAAATCCCCACGGATGAATACTTAGAGGATCCATTGCCAAGACAACGGTGCCTCAAGAGTCTATAATCATGCTAAGTACCAAATGTGACAATGAATAAAAAAACACTTTAACCCCAAAATATGAAGATCTTGCTATGTTATTAAAACCCTTTAATGGCTGGTAAGACATAATTAAGGAGACAATTCAAAAAAAAAAAAAGTAAGACAAAATTACTAAATCGCTTATTCTAAAGGAGAAAAATTTATATATCTACTGAAAAAATATATTCACGATAAAAGTAAATATATAGAAGAGAGTAGTTTATGAACGATCAAATTTTCAGTTGCATAAAATGTTACTCGGCTAAAAATCAAATCATACTCCCTGAGTTCTATAAACAAACCGTCAAGCTCACTGAAAGTAAAGTCGTAATCCATCTATATGCGAGGAGATATTTAAAAAATGTTAGTTACATAGGCAATGTTCTCCAAAAGTTTATAGTTGATCTAAGAATGGGCGAACTTGAATATTGATTTTTTTGTAAGATATTCAGAGAGTAACGTATGCATTGGAAGAGAATGATTTAGTTCAGGTTTTCTAAATGATCTCGGCCAAAAGAGCAAGATTAGCTTTTACAGTCTCTTTATATTGAAGCGATAATAATTCTTGATAGTACAAACACTATTATAATTTATCAAATAAGTTTTGTGAGCATTCAATCTATCATTTAATTGGAAGTTGTAACTGTGTATGTCAAATATGCTAAAATATAAATTTAATATATGTGTTATTTATTTTTGTTTGATTTAGTCATTAACTTAATTTAGTTCTTATGTTTTCAGATAAAGTTTGAACTAGTCCATCCCTATTATTAATATTTAATATTGTTACCAAATGTCATGTGTAAAATATCTTAATACATGACATCTTTTGATAGACTACTAATTTATGGTAGATGTCATGTGATATTTGATGCAACAATTAGATAATTAATTTGAATTAATTTTAACTAGACCCAATTATTTTTTTTTAAAAAAAAAATCTAAAGTTTCATTAAATCCCTAAAACACATCCTGAAACCTTCTTCTTTTACTTCTTTTTTCTCGGTGGTTTCCTCCCATTAGATGAGTTTATAGGAAATCAAAGCTTTCTTGCATGAGCAACATGGAAAGAAACCTTGACGTGCTTATTCGATTTGGCATTCCCGATTTGTTTAATGGTGATCACTCTATCAAGCAACCACTGCCATGTAAAAGATCTAATCGAGCAAAATTATTGATTTCATGTTATAAAATACATGATGTCAGCCACTTCTAATGCGACTATTCTCGAGGTTCTAGTTGGTGTATTGTCTCTCCAAGTAAGCTTTAAGGAAGCAACTGAGATGTTTGTTGAGATAAAACACAAAATGTTATGCCAAAGACAAGCCTCAGGGGCAAGAATTGGACTCATATTTTGTTTAAGGAAAACTAGGGTTTTTTGTTTCTTTTGTTTTAGTTTTAACTGTTTCAAAGTAGTCTAAATTGATAATATTACTACTATGTTACATGTCGAGTGACATATGATGTAGATAAATAATCTGTCAAAAGACGCTACGTTATTGAGAAATTCTCCTCATATTATTTGTAGTTAATGGTATTAGATGTGCATAACATGAGGGAATAATTCGAATATTGTTTGAAAGTATAGAGAGTGAATTAGCCCAAAATTGAGGTCGAAAAGAAATTGAACAGGAATAAATAGTATAAAGTATGTGTATACAATACACGAAAAGGGAAAAATAACGTACTTACGAGATGATGTTAACACAATGCACACTGAGGTGATTATACTATTGAGGAAACTTAAAAGATAATTAAAAATTTCGAAAGAAATTTAACCGAATTGTATCACAAATCTTTCTACACGTAACCATCTACACTTCATTCTTGAGATTGAGCTAAGCTAGACTCGAACCTGCCAACTAAAGATGATACTAATTAACCATTAGCATAGTCTACCATACTTTGATTTTGTCTTTAATATTTTTGTAATCGTTTAATATATTAATAAGATAATGTTATGCAATTATATCATAAAGGATTATGAAATTATTGCACAAATATCTTTGAAACATGACAGATTTTTCCTACAACTATGGGTGTCACATGGATAGCCTATAATTTATTTATTTGTTTTTTTTTTATATCAACATGAAATGATTTCTCACCCCTCCTGCTTCCCCTCTTCCTTTTCTCTTTGTTCTTCATGTTTATTGACAATAATGGATATTTATACAATGAATGATTACAATGTTGACGATAGTAGGAGAGATCAATTGACTTTCTCGAAGAGAACTTTGGCAATGTGATAATTGATAGTCCCAAGATCACAATAAGCTGAGTAGTAAAATGACTTTGCCACTGATAAGAATGTTTGCTTCACATCTGAATCTATGTCATCTGATGAGTTCTGAAGTACTAATTGCACAAGCTGTTGCATCTCATGCTCTATTACTGTTCTTTCGACAATGTCTGTATTGTTATCATAGCTGCAGTAGTAGTCCTGGACCTGTAAGAAAAGGAATGGCGCAAGTTTTAAATGAGAATATACGAGAACTTAACCCGACTCAAATCTACAACTTACTACAAGAAGGGATATATACTAAAGATTCAAGTAAGCAACTGTTAGCAAAACTACATGAAATTATATGGAGCAGTACATATATATACTTGGGATTACATTCTTATGCATAGTAGTCCATATATATTCCCATGCATGTATGTAAGCAGCTGGTGCTACCGTAATTAAATGTATGTAAAAAACGTAACCCAGTGAAATCTAGATAGATGTAATTGTTTTTTACTTGTTAAAAAATATCTGGGATGCAAAAATGGTTTATGATTATGATATATGTCCAAGTGAAACCAGGCCAAGCAATTCATGGAGATAAGCTAACAAACACAAATGAAAAATTTTTTTAAATAAAATGCAAGAGGATGAAGCTAAAATGGGTACAGCCAAAGAGTGGAAGAAAACAATGACTAGTATATGCATATATATTTGACAAATTACAATATCATAAACATGTGGTCGAGAGAATATGTAAATAGATATATATGTATGAGAAATGAATAGTATTAAAATGGCAATGACCTTTTGGCTTCTGTAGCGACCAAGCTTATGGCAGAGCTGGTTAGTGATGGTGGAGAGCTGTTTATATTGAGGATGAGACAGTAACTCCTCCGACACGTAATGGCCAGCGCTTAGATTTATAATCTGAACCAACAACTCTGCTTCTTCCTTGTGTCCATCTCCTTCTTCTTGCCATCTCACCAGCCAATTTTCCCACTGTGTTTGGATTCATTAACAAAAACAAACACTCCTAATCAACACATTGGAATTAGCTCTTTCGTCGTATATTTCCCACATGAACCCTATCTCTCTCTCTCTCTCTCTCTCTCTCTCTCTCTCTCTATATATATATATATTTGTTATAATTGTAAAAAAGACCCGGTTCTTTCATGCATGCATGCATCTTTCAATATCTAATTACTGAACCTTTTAAGTTTCGTCTCCCGCCGCTTCTGTTTTTGTATCTGTACTGATTCTCGCAGATATTTGTGGATAAGTATAAATACTTGGTTCAATGAGTCTTCATCTTTTTCAACAATTTCAGCACTACAAGTTTCTAAAATGCTAAATTTATATTTGTATGTATACCCCACCAGTCTCATGTGCTTACATGCAAGATATATACATATAGTCGGCCTACGTAAATACACAGACAGTCCTACAGTACTATATACGTAACTACAGGGTATAGTCGGATGGGGCGGACGGTAATAAATTAATTAATATCCCCAGAAGTTTGGAAAAAAAATAATAATAATAATCGGGTGAAGGGAAAGTGATAAACTCACAGCTTGGTGAAGGTAGTAGGTAACGTCACGGCCATGCCCTACAAGAGCGTCCAATGAGATGTGGTTGAGTGTCCCAATCACCGTCGCTATCAGTCTCTGCACGCCTCTGTTCGAGTCTGATGATCTCCTGTAATCCATTACCCATGCAAACGGCGTCGTTTTTCGGAATCAATATTATAAACTATCAACTTACATATACACATAAATAAAATAAGTTGAATAGCGAACGTACATAACATATGTATACATACATACAGCAGTACTGCACCAACCCAAATGACTAATACGTATAATTTGAAGATTTTTCTCTTTAAATTCTTAATTTCATGACTAACTTAATTCGATCAAATAAGAAAAAATAGTCGGTCTCCGATTAAACAAAGTCGATTTCGATATTAAATTAACGGGTTATTAAAATATACGTCAATCATAATATAATCATATAACACGAAATTAGTGAAATTCGAGAGACATACCTTCCAAAATTTAGGTAAGGTGATGGGTTCACGGAAACCAATTTGAATTCATTGAGAAAGTTTCTCCTCGCGGACTCGGTAGAATCCAAGTCGTGGAAGTAAGCGGTGATTGCGTCGGTCAAAACCAGTGTCTTCGCCCATGCAAGCCGCTCTCTTGACCTTTCTGGCTCGTAGGTACTGGCTGCTGCCACGAAGTAAGCCAGTAGAAGGCTTCGTCTGCTCGAACCGTACTCCTCGAGTTTGCATTCCGCGAACCACCTGTCACACCATTAGTACTCGATAATTAAATCATAATCAATAATTAAGTAAACTAAATCCCCATTTACCGTCTGTAATTAGTTTAAGACGAAATTTAATTGAATCATCCGAAGATTATTGTAATCCTTATTTGGATCGGAACTTACTTTTGGATCCCTCGCCATTCCATCTGGTGAATAGCTTGGCAATTGTTGTAGTCTAACTTTGCAAGTTCAAGGTATGCATTGTTGTTCACGTAAGGCATCCTGTTATACACACACACGTATATATATATATATATATATATATGTATATCATAACATACAATTAGATAATTACCATAAGAAAAAAACTTTGTAGATTACTATTAATTAGTTAAGTAAGCATGTGATTAGTGCATATTTAATGTAATAATAAATTATATTTATCTCTTGGAGAAAGCATTTTTTTTTTTATTTTTTTGGGTTTTCGTTTTAAATTATTGATCATGACTAAGCTGACAAGTGACAAGTTCATTTTACTGAAATGGCAGTGGGATGCAAACAACTAAACTGACAACAGATGTATCTAAATGTGTGCTACTGGGTCCACTCTGGTACCCTATGTGTGTGTATATATATATATACACCCTAAAACCAAATTGGGTTTTTCATTATAATGAAATGTATATATAATGAAATGTTCATGATTAGGAAATGTAACCCAACTTTGATTTGTGCTGGTTCTAATGAACCAAAAAAAAAAAAAAAACGAATGATTGATGAGATTAGCAAGCTTTAATTCCTATTTTAAGGTTGACTGCCTTTAATTTCAATCTTTAATTCCTTAAAACTGTTTACTAATATAAGTATATGTATATTATATATGTGTGTATGTATATATGTATATACCTGTAGAGAGTCTTGCCAATCCAGACGTCGTCTTCACCACCGTATTGTTCAATGTAAAACCTCGTCTCCACTCTCGCCAAGCTTGCATACCATGGAATCTCCAAAGCGAACCCCACCTGCGCCATTAATGTTTTATGATCATTAATTACGCCTAATCTTAATTATAATTTTTTAATCTGTTTCTTCTGCTACTCGGGTCTTAATAATATGACAAAACCTCTTAATTACAATTAAATTGCTAATTAATTTATAACTCCTAATTAACAATAATAGTGCATCTTATATTTTTAGTTTAATTGAGGTAACCGATGATGTCAGTCTGCTGTCACCTAATATTTTTTTTAATTAATGTGTGTGTGTGTGTGTGTGTGTGTGTGTGTATATATATGTATATGTATGTATGTATGTATATCATGGAGAGATGAAGAGAATAACTTAACTTATCAGTTTTACCACTGTGATTGGTTGGTGGGCAACGATCATAATGATAAATTTGATAAGTTTCTTCGTGGAAAGTAAAAAATTAATTAATTAAAATAGAAAAATTAGTGAAAAATGCGATACCTCGCCTGGTAAATCCTTGGTTATGATCCATTTATCCAATAGTTCATTAGCTTCTTGTTTGTTTCTCAAGAAACTGAAAGAAAATTGCTTGGCATCCTCGAGAATTTTTTCTCCGGGGAACGACACCTGAGAAGCTCTGTACAGGTTAAACATTCCGGTCACCGCCTGGTTCGACTGCCCGGCGAAGCAGAAGAACTCTTCCCCCTTCTTGAAATTCTCAAATACATCTGCCACGAATAAAACGATGTCATATTTAACATTTTATAAGCTACCTTCAACTTCAACTTAATATAGTTTCTATTCTGCTGTAAATTTAAGGTAATCAGTTTATTTACCAGCAGAGACGTCGTAGCCATGTAATCTCATTAATCTGAATCCCATGGCCGTGTCATCTATATCATGAACAGGAGTGTTCCTTGCCCAGCAGATCCCATTTTCATCCCAGTATCTGAAACATATATATATATATACATACATACATACATATATAAATACGATTGTATTGTGTTATATGTACATATATTTATAAATAAGTTATGTATAATCACCTATGGACGTAATCAATACATTCTTTGATCTGGGGCTTGAAGTATCTTGAAATTCCGAGGCGCTGCAAACGATCGACAGCCCAGATGTGTTCGAACATGTCAACCGGGTAGACGTTGGGAACTAGAAATCAATAAAGGAGACAAAAAAAGAATAAGAAGAAGAAGATGATGATGATGATGAAACGACAGCGAATTATTATCTGAAAAAGTTGACACCATGCAGGATATATATAATTAAATAATGATAATAATAATTGTACTACTATATATATAGTACCTCCTCCATTGAATCTCTGGACTGCCTTCTGTAAATAAGTCAAGCATTTCTGATCTTTAGTTTGCATGAGTGCGAAGGCAGTGGAGGATGGGGAGAACAAGAAAGAACCATCTGAGGACTGTAATTTCAGAAGCTTTTCCCAGTCTAGGTCTGTCATTCCTTCCAAACTATGGAGTAGTGTTGTGGGCACATTATGCATTATATCCCTCGGTATCCTATATCACCCACATCATTATTACATGCCCTCCACATTCATCCATATATACATATATATACACACACATATAATCACTACCCTTTTTATCTTTAATGATATTTTAACTACTCTACCTTGTCAGCTTCAGATTCCTCATGGCGTATATCTTTTGCAGAACGGGAGAATCTTCTTCTATCTCTACGTTTAAACTTCGAGCAATTTCAAGAAGAGAAGGAAAGGCCACCTCGAATCCAATCGGCATATGTTCGTCATTCTCATCTTCAATCTTGTACAGGTTCTCTCTAAAAAACTTCATCCCTACATGTAATTTTTGGTTAATATATATAATAAACAATGATGTACTGGGGTAAAAAACTAAAGATGAAGGTTTGACTAAATAAATAAATAAAGAGCAAACCTTTTTCACATTTGTCGGGATGAAGATTCCATGATTTTAAAGCGAGGACACATGCGAGTGTATTGATGAGTCGATCGTGGGCGGAGAAGATATGGGTATCGCCCCATGATCCGTCTGAGAGCTGGTTGTTTGCGATCCAGACAAGGCTGGATGGGAACTGTGGCTCGCCGCTGCCATTAACGTCCGGCACTAAACCAACCCAAGCTGTATCGTACGCCGACACACTGATCTCTCCATCCTCCATTGACTCCAACATGGATTTAATAATAGCCACCCGTTCTTTAATCCCATTTGATGCCGAGATCTGTCAAAATATATTTTTTTTTTTCGAAAAACCAAATTAAATCACATCATTGAAGAAAAAGTAAATGGGTTTTGTTTGAAACTCACCTTCAGAGCTTCAGCTTCGATGTCGTCATCATCAACGATTGATTCAGGCCACTTGACCACTGGCGGACCATTTTGAAACACCTGAGTGTAATCTACACGTCGGATTACCGATGTAAGTATACACATGTTTGTATCTATGTATGATCGTGCATGTACTATTCCATGTCTGTATGTATATGCATGTATATAAAAAATTGTATAATAATAATTCACTGTTTTCACAGCAGAGATTAAGCCAGCTTTTACAAACCTTGAATGCGAGGTTTAGATAGAGCACTGCATCTGTGTGGGTGAATATCGAAGTGAAGTCCTTTGTCTTTACTCAGAAACGGCCGAACACCTACGTTTACATTTGAGAAAATTTTAGTTAATCTAAACAACTACGAAAATTTACAGTGAAGGATTTTAATATTAAAAATGAGAAGACGAGAATAGGCTTGCAGAGAGTTATAAATACGATGGTGCCATTAATCAGTTAGGAGAACCAGTTGTGGTAAGTTGATTTGAAAAGACGGTGAAAGGTTTCTTAGCTCTATTCCTTAGAATAACAGCGATGTTTAAAAGTTGGAAGAAACAGAGTACATTGAAAGAAAGAGAGAGTCGTGTACTCTGTCATGGAAATCAAAAAGAAAATGGAGACAAACCCAATACTAATTACCCACTTGAAAAAAAAAAGAAAAAGAAAAAAAAAAAAACCCAAGAAATTAATACTCATGAGTTATATATATCAAGCCTTGTACTTTATCTGATTCTGAAAATATACGAACAGACAACCCAGAAAGAAGAAAAAGACAAACAGAGAAATCTGAGGGAAGCGACTGATCAGAACCCAAAACCAGAATCGAAACGAAAACCGGAAATTCAAATTCGATCTGTTTCGGATTGGTACTCGAGAGGGAGAGGGGATATTTAGATGTGAATAAGTTAGCGAGAAAAAGAAAAAAAAAAAGAAAAACAGAGAAGGTGGGGAAGAAGAGAACACTGACCTGAAGGAGGAGGAAGAAGACGAGAGGAGGGAAAGTTGGTGGTGGAGAGAGACGAGGAAGGGGGGATGAGAGACATGTTTGGTTGTTGGGAAAATGAGGGAAAACAGAGTAAGTTTAAAGTAAAAGAGTAGAAGGAATGAGGACAGAAGCGATTTCCAAAGAGATGCTCGTCAAGAGGTGGAAGGTATCGAAGCCATGAATTGACGAACACCGCTGTCCTTTTCTTCTCTCTCCTTTGCTCTGTTTCTCTTCTCCCTCCCCCTCCCCCTCCCCCCCCTCCACCCCCCCTAAGCTACTTATTCATCTGTTTCATCCCCCCCCACCCCCTTAATCTTTGACTCTTAATAAAAAAAATTCAACAAAGGAAAATATTATTCAAAAAATAATTAAAAAGGGAAAGTATTTATTGCTAAATTTTAATATTAATTTTTTTACCATATATATAGATATATTATCTCTATTAAAAATGTAAATAAAATATATAATTATTTTTAAAAAAAATAATATATATATATATATGCCAAAAATGTTATTCTTTTTAATATAAGTCAAAGATATATATCATCACCCCCATTAAAATTGAAAAATTCACCCTCTCCCTCCAATAAAAACTTGCTTATCCTCAAAATAATTTCCTAATATATACATATTATCCAAGATAAAATTTTATAATATATAGTTTTCAAAATTTTCCTTTTATGAATATGTGACCCATCATGTGGGAAGATAAATTCTTAAAATACATGTTACCTTTTTATCATATTAGTGACTAGGTTATTGGGACTTAAGTAAGCTAGATAAGGTATATTTTAATTTTCCAAATAAAAAATTTCTTGCCATTTAAAGACTAGGCAAACATGGTCACATTATACTTATACACCCCCTTTTTATAAAAAAATTTTAATGTTAATTTGAAGAAAAACTACATATGGAATGTTCTTAAAAAGTTTTCCTTTTTGCCATCATAGTATATATCTATATATTTATAAGTTTATCTTTATCTCAAAAAGTCAATATGTGGGTAAGTAATAATTAATTTATGGGTCAAATTCAAAATCAAATTTGTTTAGGACGAAACCGTAAAAATTTTAATGTAAATTACCAACTGTTAATCGAACTGAAAAAGAAATTAATTTTAATATTTGAGCGATAATTATAATTTGACATCTTGTGATTCAGAGTTTTCGAGATTCAATGTATATAATTTACGTTAGTTGCTTTAACAGTCCTTCGACTGATATAATATATCTATTTTGATTTATTGTACTTTCAAAGTACCTAACAATAATACATTTTAATAATTATATATCATGTGTATAACAATAACACACGATTAATAGTACCATACTTTATTAACAAAAAAAAAAAAAACAAATAGCTCAACCTTTGGGTGGTATCTTAAAATTCCTAGGACACAAACTTTTTCCTCTAGGCACTAAATCATACACACACTATAATCTAAGTTCATAAAATTCTAGTTAGCATATTAAATAAAAAATTATATTTGATCAATTATTTGGGCTATATAATGATTTTAGCTATATTTATATCATTATATATCAAGGTCCAAAATTTAATAATTTAAATAAACAATTAATTAAAATTTTAGGGCTAAGCCTAACTAAAACTAGTTAACCCCTTTAATAAGCTTAAGTAGACTTATATATATCCTAAGCTTTCTTAAAAGTCTTTTAGCTAGAATTATCTGACCTTTAGAAATAATTAATCCCCTTGATTATTACAAGAACCATTGAGGAACACATTAATCTTAAAGTCGCTAAAAAGGAGTTAGGATTCCTATTAAAGATTAAAGTGTGTGACTTATCGAGTTTAATAGTGTAATTAACAATAGGTTTATCAGTTTGACTTTAATTGATCCGAGCATAATTCTATCTATCATTCAACTAATCAAATTGATCTATGGATCACAATTATGTCTATAACTATGTCATGTTTTTTAGGCACTAAATGAATCTTGAGCATATATAGAATAATATAATATATAGATGCTCTCATTTCATGTATTTTATTTTAAAATTAACTCGAATATGTAAAGTTTTAAAACTTAAAAGCCAATCTATATAATATATATCGATTCCATTCGAATTTATTCCCAATATGATTTTACTGAATACATCAATTTACACAATTGACTTACAAATTACAATTAATATACAGGGCTATGTTATGATCCCTAGAAGATACTAACTAGACTATTAGACATGAACACAATAATTTAACATATAGATATTCTTATTTTATCTATTGTATCTTAGAATTATTTAAAGTATGTAAAGTTTTTCATAAAGAATAATTTATATGATTTTATCATTTTGATGGATATTGTCTTTGAGATATATCTCCTTTAATTATATCATAACTGTAGTTTCTTAAAATTATCTAAAATATATTGTTATACGATATTGTATTTTTTTTATTATGAGTGATGATTCCGTAATTATTATTAAAATGATTCCACATAGTTTAAATCGTAATCAATGACTAATTTGACAGATACGTGAAAGTAACACTTATATCTTAGTATCAAAAAATAATTATTTCTAAATAAGTCATTCATGGTGAAACTAATTCTATAAATAATTATAATTGTTACTGTATACACTTTTGCTTGACATCTAGTAAACATTTTATTTCAGGATCTAATTAATTTTGGGTCGTAATAGTATTTTTTATGAAATCAACACATACATAATTGGCATGATGCCATTCAAAATAATGTTTAAAAAGATCCGATATCTTTTTAAAAAGTACAATATTGTGTACTAGTTTATTTGAATAAAAATAGAATCAATTCAAAATGATTATGTGATTAAAGATTTAACAAACTATATTATAGAGAATATGTCTCGCCATTATGATCTAATCATGATAATATTTCTATTACATAATCTATTTAGACATTTATCATTTTAAGGAATTCATATATTTATATCAAATGAACATAATGATAGAATAAGAACTTTGCCTCTGCTATTATTGAAGAATAGTGATTACATTATATTTGGATTAAGACTATTATAACAATGTCTCACATATATCTCATGTAATTGGTTTCTTAATACACTATTTATTATAATAATGTCATTGAGTTGTACTGAAGTTTCATTTGTTTATAAGCATCCCAAATATCTTTGGTAGCATTTAAGTGAATTTGAAGTAGTGAGTGACCTGTATGGTCATAAATTTTTTGGTTATTATTCCTAATAAGAGTAGTATCATTTTACCATCCTATGACTACTTGAATTTATTTTAGTTATATCATGTGAATCTCTCAACATGTGTTTTTAATAACCTTAAAGTAATCATTAGATGACATAATCGTACTTAATACAAGTCTTCAAGTGTATGTCCCGGGACCCATGAATTACTATGATTAATTATATGCTAAGGGCCTATCATTTCTAAAGTCCATGCCCTTATGCTACCCCATGACTGTTTGCAATAAAGTCGAGTTGTACTCATGTATCATTCTAAATAAGTATTTTAGTACCTTAAGTAGTCTTTTGATTGAGCATTAATGTCAAACAAGTGTTTAAATGATTCTAGGTGCAAGCTTTGTCATGTATTGTATTTGATCGTCCTAAATTTGTTTTCATTTTGATGGAGTGGGACCAACTAGATTAGGTGTTATGCTTATCAACGGTTAATAACACATTAGCTAACAATCTAGGCAAATAGATAATTTACATTGAAGTATTTTCATTTTTTTTTAAAAAAAAAATTAGATGGATAATCAATCAAACAAGGTAGGTAATAATCTGGAAAGAGTATCTCAATTTTCTTCTAGAATTAGTTTTCAAACAAAGATTTTGTTATCATTTTAGGTACCTGCAAAGGTATTGTCATGTACTGAATAATAGATTTCATATATAGATATTGGTAATATAATTGTGACGAGTGTATGTGCCTTGTAAAAAATACAATTATTTCATATATATTTTATATCTCAGTATCTTTTTGTTACTTACACATTTATAGGATTGAATGAATTCACTTTACCTATGCACTTTTAATAATATGCTCTTATCCTAATCCTAAAAGATGCAATAGATTAGTATCATCATGCAATAATGTTGTGTTAATTATTAGAGTGTCATTTTTTATCATCGGCTACTTAGTAATTATTTAATGTATAATTCATTTTATTTTACATAATAAAAGGTCCCCATGGCTTTGTAAAAGAATTAGGTTGTGATAGAGATCACAAAGACGGTGAATTAAATTTTTAAATCCTTAAAAGGTTCTTAACATTCGATCACAAAGTTGGAGTATTTGTAAATCAAATTTAGATTGATACACATAATACTTAACTATAATAATGTTACTTATCAAGTATTATTTAGTTAATAATACAACAGGGTCTTTTAACCACTTATTATGATACAAGTTTATTGGATTGACCCACATGAATTTCTAATATAAAAGTTTTTATTTATTTGTCAAGCATCTATACGAGATCTATATAGAAGCGATATAAACTAATTTTTAGATAACTGTGGACCCTACTTTCTCGTTTTAAAAATTTTAGTTATGTTATATAATTCCATATTGTAAACTTACACGTACTCCTCGATGTTGAATAATATCTTAATAACATGATTGGCATATGTATGATAAGTAAATTATTAGTGTGTTATGGCTCAAACAACAGATCCACCGTATTTACATAAGGCGCAAACAACTAACTATCAGTTACTATGAAATGTTTGCTTACATCAATAGAAATAGGTACCAATTTTATTTCCAATTGCTCAACCACGCGATCCTATCTTGCAGTGTTTCTTTTTATAAACCAATCAATTATGCTAACGAGAGTAGCTCTTACGTGGAAGGTATCTTATAATTAGACACCATCATATCAGGTACCTAAAAGTCATAGTTATAGATGTTTGAGGTATACGTTTTATCTGTACTTTAACGAAATTTATCTGTCTCAAAAAAATATGTTATTAATTACCTTAATTTAATTTAATTTTTTTAAATGGTCCATTTGAAAATTATTTTTGTATTCGGACGATATTATTTTATTTTATTACGATTTAATCGTATTTGATGTTATGTCTGATTGATTTATATTAACTTTAAAGATTCATGCACTTACCGTTTATTAACAAAGTTATATAGTCGTTGAAAAAAAGTTCAATGAATTTCTTATTTAAAAGTAAAAAAGTTGACGAATAAAACAAGCGGATCATGAAGTAATAACAAATATTGAAGAAGGCGAGAATCCGAATCATGCAAACTATAGAAGGAGGTTGTCACGTAAGATGTTGATGGGAATCTCTAAAGAGAAGAAGTTGATATATACCAAAAGTCTGTACCAATAATATAGACCACCTTAATAAAAAGAGCTTAGTCACTTTCAGGAGATGGACCACATTCAATATTATATATAGATATACATATACATATATATACACACACACACACACACACATATATCACGAAAGCAACTCTTCTGAAAGAATTTAAGAAAAATCATGAGCAAAGGTTGGTGAAACGCTTCAGTTTTCATATATCCAACCAAGAAGCTCTGATGTGTTTGCATATATGTATTATATATTTATATATATATATATATATATATATATATATATATATATTAAAACACATAGAGCAAGTAATGATCATACTCATTGAAAGATCCAAAAAGACTTTGAGATTCTTTTCGAAACCGAGTAGTACTTGCAGTTCCTTGGTGGATTAATTGTTAACTTGTGAATTACAAGATGAAATATATGAGAGTTAGAGAGAGAGAGAGAGAGAGAGAGAGAGAGAGAGAGAGAGAGATTAAATTAGGTATATGAGAGAATGATTGATGTAAAGTCTCAGTTTCAAACTTTCATTCTCGTTGAATTTGCTGATCCATTTGTTGGCTTACTGAAAATACGATATAGCTTGGCTGCAAATTGCTATATGAACAAAAGGATGTATCCTACACTAAAATAAGCATTTTATATCATTTATTTAACTAATGAATGTATATATATACATATATATATATATACGTATGTATATAGAGATGCATGAGTGGTTAAAGCACTAAAATTAGAATGATTATAAAAAAAAAAAACAAGAAATTAAGTTGACAAAATTGAATTTGGTTGGTCTACTTGTGAATAAAAACTACAACTCTTATTTTCTACCAAGCAATTATTATATGATAAAAATAGAGTTTGTACCAATAATAACTATAATAAGATCTTCATACTACCCCGAAATAAATCTTGGTATTACAAACTAAATAGTTTATTACGATTAGTAATTTTTAAAGTTCATACTCATAGGATATTATCGTACTTTAATTTCGTGTCGATAAAGAAATAATAATGATAACAATAATAATAGTTAGATTTATTATTACATTATTTTTTTATTTTTGTTTTTCTTATTTGTACTTTTATTCTTTATGATAAAAAAAGAAAATGATAAAAAAGAAACGAAAAGACTAGTTACCCAACTTTAGAAAAAAATAAATAAAAGAGGAAAAATCCAAAATAAGTGTTAATCCCAAAATCATACCAATCGGTGCAAGCCCAGAGCATAATCCCAAAACGACATTGTTTAGACCCAAATGTATGCAGCTCAAATGGGAGATCGGAACAACATTGTTCACAAGCAATGAGACAAGAATTTTTGCATCTTAAATGGGAGATCGAAACAACATTGTTCATAAAGCAATGAGACAAGAATGCATGCCTCGCTTAGTCTACACTAAATGGTAAATGTCAAACAACTTTTTACTTTGTAATATTTTAATCTTTAAAAATTTTTTATTTAAACCAGTGACTTGTTTTCTTTATCGTTCGATTGTACTTCCAGTAAAATTTTTGATGATCTTAATACTTTTAAATCTCTTGTTCTTATGAAATTATACCTTACATCATCATTCTAATAATAATATGTTTTAACATGTTATCCACACATCAATGAACATCCTCTACACATGCTATGGTCAAGCGGTAGAAGAGTATATTGTATTGATGATCCAGGCTATGAGTTTTGACGAGGTGTGTTTTAAGTAAAACTAATCATATCCATATTGGATACTTAATTAGTCGATAATTACAGACAAGTCACAAATAATGAATTTAATATAACATCTTATATTGTGTACATTCCATTAAAAAACTTAGGTTAAAAAGCGCAAACTTTACTATATGAAGTGTGGAAACCGAGAGCGCACAAGGGACCATGAGGTATGATGTATAGAAGGAATGGTTAAGACAGAGGAAGTGGGTGCAAAAGAAAATTGGGCAAGAGACTTACCTAGAATAGTAGGACCAAGTGAAGGAGAACGATGATCTATGACTCCAAAAAATATACACTTCCACTGTATTCAACATGTTTGGCTATGATATAATATTAATAAATGAGACTAATCATTTAAAAATATAATATGAAGGAGAATTATTTAGAGACGAACTTGATGGTTCTAAAAAAAAGTGTATTTCTTAAAAGCAAATTCGAAGATAAACAACATTTTAAAAAGAGTAATATGATCAATTTTACTTATCAAAATTTATAACATGAGACGTCCTTAACAATCCTGTTAACAAGTACTTAATTTATTTAACGACTTGTTGAAATACATAGTGTTAAGTCTAAAGAGGCAGAAGTTCATTCGAAAGAGGAGGAATACCAATCTGAACGACTTCTATCTTTCATTCTAAATTGCTATCTTGCTTACGAGTATGCAAATAAGAGCAACGAAAACGATTGTCTAAATCTTTTAAGAATTTAGTGAATTTAATAAATTTTTCTCGGTTATTAACCTACAATAGTAATACATTTTTTAAAAAAAAGTTACTTATAATTAGGGATAAAAATACGATACAACAAAAACTTATTTACTTCAATTAAATTGTTATGACACTCAATTTATAAAAGTAGCTAGAAGATTTGAAGCTTGTAACTATGCACTTTGGCTCTATTTGGTACCTAATTAATTAGTTCAATTCTAAAGTAATGGAGGAATCAAATCGAAGTGTATGTATACATGAGTGGGCTTTGTCATTTGAAAGGCCGACCTTGGTGTGATAAAACTCAACAAAAGACAAAAGACTAGCTACGTACAGTTCTTAGTTACCACATATATAAATATATATATATATGTGTGTGTGTGTATATAGGAGGTATAGAGTAGTTGGTGGAAGGTCTTCTCCAAATCTCTTGGCGCAATTCTTGTCATGTAATTTCGTTTTCATGCATTCATGCATGGTGGATTTTGAAACATCAATTGCTGGGACTCCATACATCAAAATAACCTCACCCATATATATATAGATATATATATATATATATGTATGTATATATATATATATATATCAAGAATCTTTGTACCTTTTTCTGCTTGTCCCATTTGTATCATCTTATCATCATACCTTATATTCTAGCTATCATTTTCATTCTAGAAAAGAAAAAAAAAAAAGGATTTTTGAAGACTAAAATTCTAATAAAAGAGGTTCGAATTTTTCTTTTTATTAAAAATTAATATTTCAATTTAATTGGATATTTACATAATAATAAAAAATACATTCATTATGACAATGTACGTATCAATATTATTATTAATTCATATGATTTTTATTCGATATAAATTAATATAGTATTAATTACATTATACAATAAATAAAAGTAATAGATACAAAGTTTACAGTAATGATCATAAATTTTTAATACGTACATTATTTTCACAAAAATAAATAGATAAATGATATACTTTAAATATTATTAATTAAAAGAATGTATTATAATAATTATTGAACATGTTATAATTAAAGGGTGATATAAATTAATGTATATATTATGCTATGAATATAACAATTCAGAACTTGAAAAGAAATAAATTATAAATTGAATGCGGAAACGAAATAATAGTATTAAAGTTTACATTCCTTACATAATAATTCAGAATATCCAATAGAATTACGTGAATGACCCTTTTAAAAATCAAAGAAATAAATGGAAAGTAAACAACTGAACATCTTATTCGCAACTCTCTTGTGGATCGGAATCTGGGTTTTGGTTCTCTTGATCTTAAATGGTTAATGAAAGAATGAACTACACTAATTCAGTAAAAATGTCACACTACTCACCGATACAAAAATGAAGGTTGGTAAAAATCATGAAAAGAACTAATTGAGCTCTTAATTTAAGTAAATTCATTTATCATAAATAAAATTCTTTATTGTATACTTACCGTAGCGAGATTTTCAAAACTGACTTATAGAGACAATAACACAAACAACACTGTAATCTCATATTCAATTAACCAGAATAATAATTTTTCCTTTTTATCAGCCTACTGGTATCCATGGGGGTCCACAGAGATGTCCCCACTACACGTGAACCCTTATTCAATATTGTCAACTAACCGTTCGTGCTTATACGCCGTCCGGTATGAGCACCAAAAATATTATTCCTCAATATCTCGTCCGGTATGAGGGTGAAACGGGTCGTCCTCATGTCCCGTTCAATATGAGCGCCAAAATACCAATCTTCGATACCCCATCCGGTATGAGGCAACGTTCACGATAGGGTTCTCTATGTACTCGGTCCGTCCACTATCTCTCAGGATATCCAGTAAGACTATCATTCATTCATTCACTTAATCAAGCAATTTCCATTTACATTTAATTTTCAATCTCACAGTTTAAATATAAATCACACAAAACAAGTAATACATACATTAAGAAAATACAATTGAATCATCTTACCAACTCTAGTGTGTTATTATGTATTTGAAATTGTAAAATCAATTAATCAGTTAAAACATGACAAACACTAATAAATAACTGATTCTGACTCCATTAGTAACATGTAATTAATTATCGAAGTTTTTGAAATTAAGTAAAATATTGTATTATTTATAATTAAACTTCAATTCCATAACAGGGAATAATGTGAGAGATTCTTACCTGAATCGGTGTTTGAAACATTAAACTTTCAACTACGCCTACTGGCAGTCTCCAAATTTTTTGAATTTTTTTGGGGATTAAAACACGTTTTAAGTACCTAAAAATATTCTCAAAAATTCAAAATTGGTCTTAAAACTCTTTTTTGGCCAATTTTAAATTTTCGGCACGACAGCACCGCCGTGCTTTGGCGACGACACTGCCGCCTATGGCGGTGGTTTACCTTGTACTTGCCCTTTTTGGCCAATTTTAACTAATTTTGGCCAATTTTATACCTATTCTTGCGAGAAAACACATTAAGGGGTCTCGATTGGCCGAAAAAAGTCAAAAAACAGAAGCTTATCGGCAGCGGAGTTTTTCGATGCAGTGGCTCCATCAGCTCACCTTCAAAAAATTGTACGAAACAAGAATCGGGAATGGTCTCATCGGAGGTAATTTTTTGTTTTTTCCACGGTAGCGCTGGAGAGCTTTACCCACAATTTTTGTCTCATCTGCCAATTCTTATGCTCAAATTTGGTCATAAGGGTGTTCAAAATCAAATTTCGAGCGAGTGAAAAAATTTTTACCTTTTTTTTAGCGGTCGGAGGTCGCTCTGGTGCGACAGTAGTCAGCGGTCGGCTCCCTTCTCCAGCGACTGGTTCTTCTTCTCTGGTGGGGGGCTGGTGGCTAGGGTTAGGGTTCGGTGTGAAGTGATATATTTATACCCGTCTTCTATTAATCTGCATCGTACATCGCGTTTGATCTCAATCGTCCGATCACATTTAAATAGAAAATGAATCTGAACCATTCATCGCAATTTGATTTGGACCGTACTATTGCACTTAAAGAGGGAACGGATTCGGACGGTCCATGCATGCATAAACAAATTCAGACCGTACGTAGCACATTTTTTTTAAATTATATTTTAACCCCTAGTTTCCAATTTTTCTTTCAAAAACTACTCCCGAACTCAAATTTTCATCCTTTTTTTCTCAAAATTATTTTCAATTTCATCATCCATCTATTTTTTTTTTATTTTTATATTAAATAAAAATTCATAAATTTAAAAATTATATTTTATATATTAATTTTAAATTTTTAAAATTAATTCCGGATATTACAACGAATATATTTTTATTAATTGAATCATATCAACTGAATATTTAATCTAAAAAATAATAAATTAATTCTTCAAATAATTAATATTTTGTTAATAATATGGTAGACTTACACCAACTTTATATTATATATATATAAGAATCTTATCATTAGATACCAAAAAATTAAATGTATTTGAGATGCCATTCTCATTATTCCTTTCAGCTCACGTGTACTCCACACTTCTTTACTTAGTTTATTCTAATTAAGCTACTTGAAATTTGTTCTACACTCTTGTCGGAAATATTGTCTCTGATTATGGATTTACCCTATTAATATATAAATATTTTATTTATATATATTTCTCGTGATATACATGACGATTCAGAAAATTACATCTGTATTTAAATAATTTTATTAATATTATGATTGATGGTTTTACAAACGCAATGTATATTTCGTATTATACGTTGTTGGTTTCGTTGAATACATTATTATTTATTTCTATTTCGGTTTTGAGTGAAAAAATTAACATGGTTAAAAAAATAAGAATTTGATAAATTTTAAAACTCATCAAAATAAGTCTTTAAAATTCAACAAAACGTAAAGAAATCTTATAATAACAAAAAATATATACATTATTTTAACTTACGAAATAAGTAAGACTTAATCCGATCGTATCTAATATATAATTTTTATATATATATATAATTTTTGCATATAATTCAAATTGGGTCTCACCTAATCCTAATTATCTTAATTCTTTAATTGCTGAATTTTTTTTTTAATTCTTAATTTTGTTGAGTTAAATGAAGAGAGGGTTTGGAGTCACTTAATCCTAATTATCTTTATTTTAATTGGCATTTATTATAATAAAAAATGAAGTATTTTTTAGAGTAATTTTTATTATGTTCTATTATTTTAGATAATTTTTTAAAAATATTTCCAAATTAATTAAGTATATTTGAGTCATCATCTCTTCTAATATTATTTAATATTATCTTTTTGTATGTATATATATCTATATTTTTTTTTAATCAAATTAATAATTATGAAAATTTAGTCACACATTATACTCGTATATAATATTTTATATTAAAGTTGTAATTTTTATTATTACTGAGTGTGTGTATGCTCGATATTTATATATTTTTTAATGAAAATTATATTTTTTTTTCAAAAAAAAATAATTTTAAAATATAAGTTTATGTTTGATAATGTTTATTATAAAAATTATTATTATTATCATATTTTTTCTTATAAATTTTTAAATAAAATTTATAATAATAATAATAAAAACTATATATTAGTATTATACTTTGAATTTAATTTGTCAATGTCTTTGTAAAACACAAAATCTAGGCAGTCATGGATAAAAAAATAATTAAACAAAATCCTGAATGATTTTTGTAATTTTGTTTTCTACACACACAGCCAAATGTGAAGTTGATGTGTTAACAATGTTACTAATTTTTTGTTTTTTAAAAAAAAAAAATTCCAAAAACATATAATAATTGACATAATTTATAAATATAATTAATATAAAAAAATTAATTTTATAAAATAATAATTTAAAATGAATTCATCCGTATTCGCAGAATCTATTATGTAGTGTTAAAAATATCTAATAATTATTTAATTTTCATCGGTTCTTTATTGAAAATTTAATTCAGAATTTAGATCGAAACTGTACTATCTATTAATAGATGTTCGTAACTTAATTAATTTTTTATTATAAATTAGATTACTCATATAGTTAAGTTAAAGTAGATAAAAAAAAAATTAAGAGAAAAAGTTTGGTGTCTAAAAATCAATAAGCTCAATGTTTACTTTTGTTCTTAACTAGTTTATTTATAATATTCTTATATATTATTAAATGTACTAAAAAGTAATTATATATTTCGTACTTATCATATAATAATATTATAAATTTGTAACGTAACGATAGTCACATTAATTAACATATATTATAGATCTTTCGTATTGAAGTTGAATTAAAAATAAAAAATTAAAGTATAGAATCAAACATTTTTTTTATCATTTATTTATTACATATATGATGCAATTTACAACACTCAAATCTTTAATCTCAAGAAATAAAAGAATATATATAAAATACTATATATACATACCTATATATATATATATTTATGGTGGTTAACGCATAAATTAACAAGATCATGTTTAAAATTTTATTTAATTTTTTTAAAAAAAATTCAAATATGATTCATGGAAGACCATCTATTTATCATATGTTGAAAATATATTTATTTTAATAATAAATTAATTGCATGGCTGATTTAGATAAAAAATAATATATATATATATTTCCTTTTTTCCTCTTAATAAATATATACTTTATTTTTGTTATATAAATTATATTATGCATATAATTATCAATTAACTTTTATAGAATTTTATAAATACACAATTATTTTTAGACCCATGTAATTAATTTTTAAATAATCGGTTAATTAGTATTAGAATAACCATAGTCAGTAAACTGTAGTTAAAAATTAACTATAGTTAACAGTTAAATGTGATTAGTTATAATTATTACGTAATTAAGAGATTAGATGTATTAGAGTTAGCTCATTAATGAGGTAGCTAATTACAGTTTTAGCCCAGTCCACCAACTTGGTTGGTTGGCTTAAAAGAAATTAAATCTGACACTAATTAAAATCAATCGGACATGGGCTTTTAATAAATGGGGCCCATTAACTCTAGCCCGATCCACCAACTTATTAACGATTACAACTGCGTGGTCCCACCTAAGTGCCGACGATTCTAACAACTCCGCCGGAAAATCCGCCGATTTAACGACGTCGTTCGGGGAGTTGAAAGCCCAACTAACTTCCTTTTCTTTTGAAATTAAGATATACGCGCTAATCTATCGGTTCAAATGAAGCACGTGGACTGCACTCCGAGCTAAGTCGACGTTCTTATGTTATGTTTTTATGTCACTCGTGACAGATACTCACTCACGAACAAGCTGCCTGAGCTTTGATCTAATTTCCCAAGAAGACGAAAATGGCTTCCCTGCGTTTCCCCTTCTTGTTTTCTCAGCCCGGAAACGCAAAGCTATCCAATATCTCCTCACGCTCCTTGTCCGCTGCATTCACCGTCGCCGCTGCTGCTGCCGCCGGCGGGGCTGCGGCGCTCGTGTTGCAGAATCCCAAGCAGCCATTCATTAAAAACGCAATGGACTTTCTCTTCTCTCCGAATCGCTCTTCTCCGCTTTGGGGCTCACTGTCGCTCGCTGACAATTCGGGTGCAGTCGTTGAATCCAAGACCGGCTTCTCTTTCCCCTCTATTGTTAATGATTCTCGACTCCTTGGCGTCGGGCTGAGGAAGAAGAGTGTCCTGGGATTGAAGAACATCAATGTCTATGCATTTGGTATTTCCCTTCATTACTTGTTTAAATAGTCTTTTTCTGAGTTTTCTCCTCTGAATTTTCTCAACGGATATGGCGAGATTCTCCGCTATTACAGCTTCTTCGGTTTCTCCGCTGCAGGTGTTTATGCTGATGGTGATGGTGTACAGAAATTGCTGGGTGAAAAATATAGGAATCTACCTGCTTCCGAACTCAAGGGAAACAAGGCTTTTATTGACGATCTAATGGAAGCTGATATACGTATGACTGTGAGACTTCAAATTGTTTATGGCAAACTGAGTATCCGTTCTGTAAGAAGTGCCTTTGAAGAGTCGGTGGGAAACAGACTCCAAAAGTTTGGGGGATCAGATAATAAAGAATTGCTTCAAAGGTGAATCCCTCTTGCAACCACACACATTTTACCAGTATGGTTGAATTAAATCTATGAGCTATTATGAACTGTGCTGGATCACTTAGAAATTCCAGGTGGTGGGGAGACTTCAAAATTACATATGAATCGCTCTAATAATTCTACATTATCACTACATTTACCAAGCTAATTCTGTTGGTAGCCTGCCAAGGATGGATTTTTATACCTGTCTGTAGTGCTAAGACTTTAAACAGGTTGATTGAACTATTTTCTATCAGCTTCTTTCGTTAAATCAATTATTTAAGATGTTATCAAAGTAAAACTTTTATTATCTGAATGCTAACTGCTATATTCGTATGAATACATGATTTTGCACAAGTAAGGTTTGGTTGTATTTGTTCATTTTTTCAGCAGCCTGGTGGACTTAAATTTGAGGGACTGTGTTAGATTATAAATAATTGATTGGCATATTTTTTATCAGCTTAAACCAGAAATTTTTTTGAGATTGGACTCACATTTTCATCTTGAACTTGCATCTCTATTATGATGGTTTTTGCTTGTTGAACTGGAAAATGTGTGTGTTTGTACATGTGCAATGTACAATGCACAACAAACTACTATTTGTTTTCTTCTTCCATCGCTTTCTATGGTTTTCGAATGCTTTTATGTTTCCGGCTAACCCGATAGTTGATTGAAGTGCAGGTTTACTTCTCAGTTCAAAGATGAATATAAAATACCAAGGGGATCTGTCATAGACCTCTCAAGGGAACAGGGCTACGTACTTCGAACAACAAGTAAGGTTCTGAAATCTTTTATGCCTAAATTTGTCTATAAGAAATTGACCAGAGAAGTTAGTGCAACTGTCACTAACCCGGTTCTTAAGTGTTAACATGGGGTCATTGCCTTTATTACTTCTATCAATACTTCATTCGTATAGACAAGGATTTTTAAATACAACATTCTAAATTTGCAGATTATGAACATTTCCTATATATGTTGGACAACTATATTTATAAATCACAGAAAGCTCCAGTTAATAGTATTCGAGTGTCAAGACTATTTATAAATGCCCAAGCGGTGTTATCCTTAGTTGCATCTCTACGAGCATAATTTGCTGTCACTTGCCTCTTCTCTGAAATTCTTGACTTACATTACAACATGCTTGCTGACTTGCATGGAGAAGTTTTGCTATGTACTTTATTTATTTTCAGGTATTAATGTTGTCTAATCTGAATGTGGCCTTTAGTCTTTAAGTTCTAGTTCCTGTTTTTGTAGTTGATGGCAAGGAGGTTGGACGTATACAAAGCAAAATCTTGTGCAGATCAATCTTGGACTTGTACATTGGTGAAGATCCATTTGATAGACAAGCCAAAGAGGATGTTGAGGTCAATGCAGCATCTCTCTTTCAAAAGTAGATTGTTTGTTCGGAGTTTCTTTAGAGATGTTACCTCGTATTTGGTGGAACTCATATGTTTTCCTTTCGATAGAAATCTGTTGAATATTCCAATAGAAATCTCAAAGAAAATTAGATAGAAATTTCATAAAAATACGTACCTTGATTGATTTTAGATTTGCTTACTGATTTCCTGTTAATCACAAAGGAAAAATAGTCATTTTACAGTTCAAAACCTTCTTCTAGTTTGAGAGAGAAATTACAGATAGGCAGATGGATTTTTCCTCGCATACATTTCCCACCTTTCAGTTTTCTACCACTAGACAAGTGGCAGTAGTATATTTTCGATCAACTTTATATCGAGCAAAGTTATCACTGAATTAGCTTGCCAAATCAAAATTGTTTCCTTTGGTGTTCCAGGAGATTGTGTGTTCTTAAGTATGCTTAAAATATTGTTTAGATCCATATTAGTGATGCTGAACCATATTAGCCTAAATAAGAGAACTGATTTTAAGTACTTTCTAAGAGATCTGATCTTATTTTTCTATTGGGAATTAATAGTCTTTTCTAGGAGATTTAGGAATTAATAGTATTTTTCCTTTTTCAAATCTAATCAACAACTTATCTTAAGCTTGAACTGATAAATTTTTAATGATATGATTCATACTTTTGTCTGGTATAATCTCTCCCTCTCCCTCTCCCTCTCCCTCTCCCTCTCCCCCTGTTTCTCCCTCTGTCTATCTATTCCTTTATTCCCAATTTCATATTTTCTTTTTCCATTTCTCTACGTTGTAGGATTAACTGTAGTTTTTCTGTTAATCATCCTACATCACATGCATACTCTAAACATAATATCAAATGTACTTGCTCTATTATACAAGGGAGACATGATGCTTATAGAAGTAATGCTAGGTTTTACCTTTTGGATCCAAACCCTTTGATTTCAACCATTTTGCACGTATGTATGATTTTAGAAAATGGGAGTCAACAAAACTTAGAGGTTGGCCTAACATAAACTTTTTCTTCGTCTAAATCATTAGATCGTGTTTTTCACGATAAAGTTTGGAATGTTCGGAACAATCAAATGCAAGTAATATGCGAATGACTTTAAATTCTAATATCTTAATCACCCATACTAGTGATGTTTAAGTCAGCATGTATATATACAAGTAGAAGGGAACTGTACCTCCTAATACAAGAGGGAAGAACAAGTTATGGGGGAAGGGGGAAGGGGGAAAGTGGGATATAAATTCTTATATGCTTGAGAAAGTGTATGAAAAGAAGAAGATCACTCCCTCTTTCTTGAATGATCAGAATCTTTGATACGAGGAGGGTTAGTATTTAGCACTCAAATCATTTAATTCGATCCCTACGAATACGATGTATCGTTTTTTAAAGTGCAGATTCGAGTTTAAGTTAGCGGAAAAAAAAGAAGGGGGTAAGAGTTGGATTCGAATTTAAGTTTTCAAAACTCATTTGAACCCGACCTACTACGCATAATTTAAAAAATAATCACATGTGATATAAAGAATCATATAATTGCTTTTTTTTTTTTTTTTGTTCTTTCAAACAATCATACAAATAAAAAACATACTTTGACCCACCTATGAAAATTAAAAAGTTAATCAATGCAGGAAATTGCGGAGAAACTTGAAAATTAGAAAATTAACCCACAACCATATATATATATATGTATGTAAATAAAATAAGAGAATTTAAATGATACGAATTTAAAATTAAGAGTAAAACAAGATTGGCGTCAAATGGTAGGAATGTGTTCAAAGCCAACCAGATCAGTTGACTTTTCGAGTATAATTTAAATTCAACGTAAAAATTAATTTAATACTAAAAACTTCAGTTTTGTTCAAACCATCAACCTTAAATTTTAATAAAAATAATAAATTAATAAGAAGATTAGTTTTTTACAAGGCAAGTTTTTCTTTTTTTTTTTTCTAGAAAAAAGAATTGATATAGATATATATATATATATATATATGTATGTGTATGTACACGTCGTATCATTAGAAAATAATATTTTATCTTTATCCGCTCATCATCAATCACCATCTTTTTCCCTCCCTAATATTTTAGCTCTGACAGATAATTGGGGCATGCGCTTAAGATTGATGGCACGTTTCTTCCGCAAACTGGGGACGACTTCTGCCCACTCCCACCTGAAGAACTCTCACTCTGTTTCAATGGGTCAGGAGATGAGACTTTGCCGCCTGTGGAACTTGTTCTCTGCTTGCTACCACTAGATGAGGACCCAATGCCGTTGGGTATTTGTTGCCCTTGTGGTGTTAATATTGCCTTCGAATTCTGCACAAACGATATCTGGGTTTGAACTTGTGGTGCCGTTCTCGGCAGAAGAGTGTTTAGGGATGAGGAATTGCATGTGGGAGGTGCTTGGGAAGAAGATGGGTTTCTTGTTGAGCTTTTCCAGTGAGATGCTTGACCAGAAGAAGAAGCAGAATTGTTTTGCACGGTACCAGGAAATATAATTGGATTGTTTGAAAATTTAGCGGCGATGGAAGATGCTGGTAGGGTTTTGTTTGTGGGTGATTTACTTCGGGTTACAGATTGCTGCCTTGGATGCTGCAAGGCATTTGATGGAGTAGCAATGGGAGGCCAATTTACGGCCATAGAAGATGATGTAAAGTTTAGATTTCTTGTAGAATTGTCAAAAACTAATATTTGCCCATTTGGTGTGGGTGTTTTTCCCTCAGATACCTGGTGATTTTTCTTAGGTGCAGCAACAGTTTGGTATCCTGGTCTACCCATGTGATCTGGGAGGCTCTGAAAGACTGAATGATTTTGCGGTAAATATGAGAAATTCAGGTTTGAAGCTGTACAATTTTTGGAGGAGGGAAATGCCATGGCAAATGCCTGAGGAGGAACCAACTCAACCCCACTCTTTAAGCTCTTAAGCTGCTGCATCTCACATTGATTTCCAATGCCACTACTAATCCCCATTGGTGTCATCGAAGGCATCATCGTAAAGCTCATCTGCGAAATGGGAGTTATCGAAGTCTGACCGTAAGTGCCTTTCCGAGAGCCTCGAGTATCAACAAGTAGAGGAGTCTCCCTATTTGCATCAGACTCAAGCTTGTGAGAACTCTGGTTTGGCGTTTGATGCTGCTTCTGTGGCTGTTTATGGGATGAAGACGAGCCACTTGATGCGCTTGAATTTTGACGAGCCTGTTGATGCTGGAGCTGGGAAGGATGGAACACATGAGATGGATAAAGAGATCCATTGAATAATGGCAATGCTTGAGCTGGGTTCTCTTGTTTAATTGCCGGAGCAGATATAGAGAATGGATAAACATTGTTAGGCATTATAGTCAAGTAGGGAGCTTCACTGGCAGTCGAATTCGGATAGGTGAAGCTTACAACTGTTGGCAGGGTAGTAGACTTTGCTGAAACTCCCGTTACTGAATTGTCAAATAATGATGAATTGTCAATTGAGGTGTAAGACTTGGACAGCCCAGATGGATTTCCTGGTGGCCCAACTGACTTTTGTTGCTGACTCATTGAGAATGTGAAAGTTCGATCATGCTGCCATTCCGTGATAGAATCACAAAAAAACTTTCAGATTAGAAACAGTAATGAAATGCAACAAGTAAAGCATCCATTGCTAATTAATAGTGAGACTAAAAGTTTATACCGCTAGATGATCGGATGGAATTACAGATGGATGTGAAGCTTGCTGAAATACAAACTGTTTTCTCTGTGCTGTGTTTGTCAAATTTGTAGTCTCACAAGCTATATCTCTCTGAATGTGATTAGAGATATTTCCAACAACTTGCCCTTTTTCTTGGGCAGAATTCCGGTTCAACACAGGCATCCTTTGCAATGGGTTTCCGATAATCATGTTTTCGGCAGAGGACATGATCTTGAGGTTTTTGGGGTTGGATCCACATAAATTATCAGTCTTTATGAACTGCTGGTGCAAGTGTATTTTACGAGCAATGTAATGGTGGGTGGTGCATCTCTTAGGCCGAGGTTGAGACAGAAGAACTTGACCATTCGACCAGCTACCTACAGCCATTGGCAAAGGAACTGAGCTAGCTTGGCCTGAAGATGATAAAGAAGAAAAAGTTGTTGTCAATAAATCCAATCCCAGCTCATTTACCGAAAGGAAAAAGAAATAATAGATTACCAATTTGTTCCATTTGAGGAAGAATGGTTTTAGTCTGATCTTGTTTCTGACCTTCCTGATTTGGCTGCTTCTCCAAATCAAGTGTTAGCAATTGGCGGTTTTCTCCGACTGTCTCCATCTTCTCTTCCTCCTTCACCACCTTCTCTTCATCCTTAATCAAACTCCCCTTCTGCATCAAACAAATGTGAGTTTAGGTCCAAAGCTTCAAGCTTTGGAAAATTTGCTCATGAAATAATTAAGGATCTGTTTATACGCACAGTTTCTGAGTCCTGAATCCCCAGTTTAGAATCCATGAAACCATCCCTATCCGGCAAAGGAGGAGCCTGTTGCAAAGCCAGTCTTCTTCAGTAATCTGAGAGCAGAATAGCAATGGAAATCTAATCAGTATGTGACAAGTAGAATTCTCACCATCAGATCGATCTTCAACTTCCCCTCGTGACTCTCCCCCTTCCATATGATTGATACCCTGAGATATCCCACAAGAGATAAGATCAAAATGGGATCAGAAGAAAATCAAATATCAGAATATAATCAAATGAGATGATTCCTCAATGCTCACCCTTCTGTCATTTTCATGTCCTGAAAATCAACATCCATTTTAGTGGACAAAATTGATTTATCTTCAGGGGATATGGATTGTTGCTTTCTATCCTCTGACTCATCATCGCAACCAGATTCCTCCGTTAATTGTTTTGATTGCTTAAGAATCCTTTCTCCTACTTCATCTTCATATCCTGAAGACTTTTCCAATCTGTCATAGTGTTTGACTTCGAATTCGATTGCAGGAGCATTTGATCCATTCTCCAGTAAGAAGGAAGATTCTTCAGCCTCCATTTTCCTCTTCTTTTCAGCTGTAATCCGATGAAGAACAGCCATATAAACATAAGAAAAATAATGAGGAAAACATCTTTCACATCTTTATTGAAAACTAAAGAAAACCCACCAACTTCAATCAATGAATCAGATGCTGGGCGATTGTTCTGTCCAGAGCTTGCAACCGGAGAGGACCCAGATGGCTTTCGATCATCTCTGACAGCGCTTGGATTTTCTAGTTCAGATTCCATGGAAATTTCGTTCTTATACTCCTTCGAAATCTGAGATTGCCTCATTAGTCCAAACAAAACTTCTGCCACCTCAATCTCTATATCCTCCTGCCCCGAGCTGGAAGATTGTGATTGGGTCCCTAGCCGAGTCTTGGCTCTGCTTGGCTTCTGCAAACACAAAATTTGAAAAAAAAAAAAAAAGAAACTCAATCCTCTGTTTTTTTAGCTGGTTATTTAAACTTAAAAAACAGAGCATGACTGACCGTCTTCTTCCTAACTGAAACACCGGAAGAACATGGCGAAGCAGCCTCAACACGCCGGCTCCCTGGGGATGATGAACTGCACTTCTGGTTCTGGTATTCCCCATACCATAAAGCGGAGGACTCGAATGACCTCTTCATGGAAGCTGTAGAAAAGTCCCACCAGAAATGGCTGATTAATAAACTTCCTCAGAAGAAAAAAAAAAAAAAACCGAAAAGCCAAAATATTTAACCTGACCGAGCCTTTCTAGGAACTGAGACGGCAATCAACTCGTCGGTCACCTTCACCGATGACGCCGTTTGCTTCATGACTCTACCCACCGGCAAGCTCTTCCGTTGAGACGCTCCTTTGCCCTCTTGGGTCTCGTACTCATCTTCGTCAACCCAACTTTCCTCTGTACTTTCTTCTCCTTCTTTGTTAATCCTCTGAGAAAACTTATCGCCTCTCTTTTTCTTGCTTCGGTTGGAAAAATCTGGGTCCCGATCTCTCTTCTCCGCTCGATCTTGTATCCTCGCCGTCTCTTGCATCTCCACATCCTCATCCTCCTCTGCAACTAAAGCAGCATATATAAGTAATTCATTTGGAAAACTCACGAGCAAACATGGAAATCTCAAGAGAAATAAGGAATCAAGAGATCCCACCAAGAGAATATCGGATACCGTTGCTTCTGGGTCGTCGTCTAGAAAGTCCATTTGAAGCGGCCATGGTTGATCTCTTTGCTTCCCTGTTTCTGTCCATGAACTCTCAGTGAATCACCACATCGAGTCAAACTAAATCATCCGAGAAAACTCAGAGCAGCAGAGAGACCCAGAAAACAAACAGAGCATACAAAGAGGAATTTCTCTTTCTCTCCTCCTCGGCTTCTCCCCTCTGTATCTTCTCTGTTTTTCACCTGGTTACTATCTTCTTCTTCTTCTGTCTGCTCTTTCCCCCCTCTTTTTTTTTTTTTACAGTAATTCACTCGCGAAAGTTGGAAACTTTCCAGAGCAAATCGCACAAATCAAACTTATATAATTCGTCCAAGTCTGAAAATTTTAAAGATGAGAGAGTACATGGTCTCTGCAAATGCACAGAGATTCTGGTATGATGCCTTTTAAAAAATAATAAACTTTATTGCATACTTTTTTTTTTTTTTAATCTTTCTGGGAAGAAAATAGTAGTGATGGCTGGCCGCATTATTTTATTCTTGAAAGGTATTATTTTCGAAGCAATCTTTATTTTTAAATTCAAAAAAAAAAAATGTATATAATAATTATACATACACACATACATACATATATATATATATATAAAATATATCATGGTGGCTACAGAGTTTTATTATATTTTAAAGTTTAAATTATTTAAATTATCTTTTCTTTTCTTCTTAGTTAAATTATTATATTTTTTTAATATCATGGAATTAATTTTTTAACATAATTCCCACTTCCTCTATTATAATAATAATAATAATAATAAAATATTTAATAAAATAACAAATTATTATTATGGTCCCACGTTATCGTGGTTATAAATTCATATGCGGAATAGATATTATAATAATGATTATATTATTCCACGTTATTGAGATTATAAATCATTAAATTAAATAAATTATTCAATTTTTTTGACTAAATAATTAAATTAATTAATTAAAGTTTAGTAATTTGTACAAAATTCATTCAACCTAATATATATATATATATAATATGAATATCTTGGCATGTGGGTACGGATCATTATAATATAATTATTATAATAACGCACACATTAATGTATTAATTAATCAACTCATATTTAAATATATATATATATATATAAATGTATGTATGGCGCACCCTTTCATGCTCGATTTGGAGTTTGAATATCGTAGCCAATTAAATTTTTATTATAATTAACATAAGCTTAATCTTATATTATTTTATATCCTTTTTTTTTTTTACTAAATATATTATTTTATGCTCTACATGCACAACTTTAAAAAAAAAACTATATTATATATTTGTCATATATAATATAAAATATGCTAGTGGGTTAAGACAATCTCATCCATTTTAATTAAAAAATAACAAGAATTAAATATTGATAATATCAACAAATTAAAAATTCATTGGACCCAACTCGGGTCAATGTATGTACACATACATATATATATATATATATATATATACACCAAAAATTGTTCCAAAAATTATTAAAAAAACAAAAAGAAAATTAGATTTGTCATCTAATTAAAATTTATAATTTAATGTTTATGTTTTAACTAATATAATAATTTATAATATGTTTTAACTACTTTTATTATTATTATAATAATTATTATTATTATTATAATATAGGAGATTCTTATTAAAGTTGAAGAACGGTTTAATTTAATCAATTGAAAAGAAATGGTCATTAGGTGGATGCTCTAAGCATGATTAAAACTCAAAAGAAGCTTGATTAATTTAATTAAAAAAATAAATTATTTGTTTTTTTTTTAACCTTATTGCTTAATTTAATATAAAGTTAATATATAATATAATTGGTTAAAAATAATAATTTTGTCCTTTATATTAGTACTTGTATAAATTTACTATCAAATTAGTCCCTATATTTTTTTTAATAAAAAAATTAGTTTAAACATTATTATTAATAAAAATTAGTGTTATTAATTTAAAGTATCGTATGTTAAATTTATTAGTTTAAATATTAGTTAAATATTACGTTAAATGTCACTTGATATCTGACGTGATATAAAAAGAATAGGAAGATAAATTATTTTAAACTGATTCATAAATTTAAAAAAAAAAAAAATCATTAACTTCCATATGTTACTCATTATTATCGCAATCAAAACATAGAAAAAAAAAAGTTCATTTGCATCATTGTGAGAGGCACCATCCTCATCGTGGAGACTAGGAGGGGCCGATTATTGATGGTATCGAATGTGAGGTCCAATATGGTATTCTTGGGGAGACTTTGGTCAGAAACTGGAGTATAAATGATTGTAGCGTCGAAAATAAATAAGATATTATGGCAATGGACAGAACCAAGGAGGAAGTGCTTTGTTGAACCCATTCTTCTTATTGTCATGCTCAATCCATTTTTCTATCTAAACCCTCCATTTCTTCTCTTTCTTCATTCGTTCATCCATTATCACCTTCTCGAATTTAGGGTTAGACGAGGAAGACGAATACCATTTGGAGAGAGGAAACGTGCACGAGGAAAATGGGAGGCGTAAAGGAGAATTAAAGATGCAAAAAAGAATTAGAGCAAAAACAAATGTGTTGATAATTGGAACCGCAATTAATGCTAATGATTAGGATTTTTTTTTTTTTTTTTAATGATATCGATTAATGAATTTTTTTATTTAGGATCCAGTCTAAATCAATGTACATCAATATTTTTCTAATGTCACGTGATATCTGATAACATTCAACTAACATTCAAATTAATATAAAAAAAAAAAGTATCACGTATCAATAAATTTAATACATAATAATTTAAATTAACAATGTCAATTTATATCGATAAAAAAGATTTAAATTAAATTTTTTAAAAAATAATTTAATCAAAAATTTAAGATGAAGACTAATTTAAACTAGTATAGGTATCAAATCACTATTTTTAACCTAACATAATTGTTAAGGAGAGAAATTTTTTGTAATTTTTTAAGATCATCACCAAAATGCTTGAGCTTTGAATGGACCCACCAACTTTTCTTGGCCACATGGCCCATCAAAGCAACGTCCTTCTCCATATATATATATATATAATAGAGTAGTAAATGAAATTAGTTGTAATTGTAAAGTAGGTAAAAGTTGGCCAAACATTATATAATTTTTAACTATAACATTGTTGCTTAAAACTTGATGGTGGACCTTTTGGATTTTCTATTTTGTCCACTCATTTTGTACAAGCTTAACTTTTAACACATATATATATATATATATGTATATATACATACATACATATATATATATATATATAATAGAGCAGGGCCACGAATGATAGACCTGAAAATGAAATAAAATAAGATAAACATGAAGTATTAATTAGTTCAGTTGTAGGGGTTGGTGGTCCTCAACTTTGTGCACTTTTTATATTTTTCATGTCTTTTGCTCCTTGGAAGTTTCCAAGAAAAAGAATGTTCATCTAAATTAAGTTTAACTTAATTAATTAAAATATAATATTATTATTAACTAATTAATTAATTAATTAATTAATTAAAGTAATCAGATATAATACAACTAATTAGTGATTAGAACAAACTTCAATGAGGTGCAAGATGCTCATTTTGCCCACCTTTTGGAAATTTAGCACCATATGCAGAAAGCTGATGGGCTCTGATTTGTGGACCTGGAAAGAATAACCAAAAGTAAATTCTAAAACTTTTATATAGACCGCACACATTT
Organism: Carica papaya; assembly: GCF_054855325.1. Lineage (NCBI taxonomy): Eukaryota > Viridiplantae > Streptophyta > Magnoliopsida > Brassicales > Caricaceae > Carica > Carica papaya. The sequence continues at coordinate 35,756,722 of NC_142311.1, forward strand.
GTCGTCCATGTTTATATACGAACACAGATGGGTTCAGAAAGAAATAGCTACCATTTTCCCCTATCTTTTTAGAGTGCCAACATCTTCAATCTATAAAAACCATAATTGAGATGGATTCTATGTTGGACTCGTATGATTATACGAAAAAGTAAAGAGTTCAGAGCTTGCTATACGAACTTTCCGCAAGAATCAGCTAAAAAACTATGTTTTACCTTTGGTTTCGGAACCCCGACCCCATTTTTTAAAAGTCCCCCCTGACAACAATACAAGTATGAACAAAGGCGCCACAGATTTACCCAAAAAGAGACTGCCGGGATGGAAGCTCATCAAATTCAAGGCAATTGGCTGTTTTAAACTTTCAATAACTCCTGAAAAAGAAGTACAAGCACATACATCAAACCTCAAAGTAGTATATTGTTCGAAGTGTCAAGTTGATAAGGGATAAGATACGCATGAGATAACAGCAGTGCAGTAGAGGCATGAGTATATAATAATGTATGAACAGCAAAAAAGATTTTGGGAGACCATACTTTCAAAAACTCATTGAAAAATACAGATGGATAAAGCGACATATCATTTTCAATCTCTAGCTCCCTTCTACTGTGATTCACCTTCCCTGTGATAAGAGTTATCTGCTGATAGGATGCTTATTAACACAAACCTTTTGTCTCAGGATGAGCTAGATCAATAAGAGTGTTTAGATTGGCCTTTTTCTTTCTTTAGTCATGCAGCTTTAAACTAGTTTTATGGAAAAGAAAAAACTCAAGAGCATTTTATTGCACTCCAAAATAAGTAAAAACCATATAGTCAAAAAACAAAAAGCTGGCAATAAATTGTAATCTTTTGCTTTTTAACCAATTCTTTAACTACAAACTCTAACTTAACCAAATAGTTAAGGAGAAAAAAAGTCAAATATCCGCACATTTAATAACTCTAAACACTGGGAGCTTGAGCTCGTTAGTGCTTAAAGCCACAGCCCATTCCTTCCCTTGTACTCTTACTTACTGGATAACTGTTTTTTAAACTCTCACTTAGACTGTCAAATTTTTTGTTACTCCCTTGCATCTCTATCCAAGAAACAGTGATTAGGTAAATCTAACTTGGCTTAGTTAATAGGAATTGACCTGGAAAAGAACACGAGAGCAGTTCATCTCTAACCCCTGGTAGTCAACAGTTATCAACAAGGTAGGTGATTGGATCCTTTTTCTTTTTTTTTTTTTTTTTTTTTTTTTGTTGTTACTTAGATGAAATATATGTACTGAAATTAACAGTAACGTGAATGCTATCACTACTACAGATTATTGTATTCCCTTGGTTTTGTTCAGGTGATGTATACCTTCTCTTTCTGTTTGTAGAGGTTATCAATCTTCTTCATGTAATCATCTGTCAGTTTCTGCACAAGACAAAAGGTGTTAGCACATAGGTTTGTATAGGCAAAACCTGTTGTATTAAATTATTTATGTAGTGCAAAAAGGACAAAGAAAGATAACAGAGAATTGAGGAATCCATCCACACCATTACAGGGATCTCATGCCAAAGCATTTTCAACAATAATCTGATGCATACTAAAATTATTACTTTTTCTTTAACGCAAGTATTCCAATAATCCCGATTGATTGTTGGCCAAACAACAAAAAATAAGACTTTTCCATGGGGCTGATTTCTTGATCTATTTGACCTATTCTGTTGAGATAGATGCAATTATTTTGGGACACAGAGGCATCCCATTGGTGCCTCTTTATGCCATCATTTGCTCTCAAGAAAAAGGAAAAGTCAGACCAGTGAATTCTGTGCATAGGCACACTGGGAGGATCATGTTGATATGGAGACGCTTAGATTCCTGAGAAAAAGAAAGGAAATTTATACACAAGAAGATTACTTTGAGGAGAGAGAGGAACAACACAATTAAAAGGATACAGAGGAAGAAGTGGCACGGATAACTACCACTCAACAACCATTAGTGAAGAAAACAAAAGGCTCAGGCCATTAGTGAAGAAAACAAAAGGCTCAGGTGTAAGGATCCTTGGAATGTCATATTCCAATGAAGCAATTCAATTGTAGCCATCCAGGAGCTATTTACTCTCTATTTTAACGAGATCAGCCATCTCATTGGAGCTAGCTGAGAAGTATAGAAAGCTAATTTAAAAGATTACCAAGCAGACAGTGTCCTTCATTCTAAAGGCAACGAGAAGCCGTTGGTCTATGGATTTGGAACCTTGGTCCAGATTCAGAAGCAAATAAGATAATCGAGAAATTTGCTCTCTTTTAAGTTTCAAAACCATTTTGCATAAAACATAATGACTTCACAATACTAAGTATCAAGTAACCTGCAGATCATTTGATAAGTCCTTCACGTTGTCTTCCGAAAGTTTTTTCTCCTGTGAAAACAAATTTAAAGATGGGAAAATAAGTGCTAGAGAAAGAGACAAAAAGTTCTTTCAACTTTTGGGGGAAAACATTAGAAAAGAATTAGGTCTCAAAGACACATACCTTCTCAAGCTTTTCGTAGGCTTTTAACGCATCTCTTCGTATATTCCTCAATGCAACCTATAAACAGTAGAAAGAAAATCAGTTAAGGTCACTGACTTTAATTTAGTATAAACCACTGATAATCAAATAGTCAAAGTAATACTAAGAGACAATATGCATCAAGTTAACTAGAATACCTATCTAAGCACAAATTTTTTCCATGTTATTGACGATAGTAACAAACCATTACATCTTTTTATATCAATTGCAAGTTTAGACCAAGTTATGTAAATCAGGCAATTCAAAAACCTTTCACTGTTGGGACCTGCTTTATTGTTTGCCTACAGATATGACCTGGTCTTTATTTTCCCTATATTTGCTACAAAAGACCTTATTTCCTGATAAAGCAACAAAAATCACAATAAATATACACCAACAACTAATACTGTTAAATAAGTCATCTCGAAAAAAGAAAAGACCATTGACAAAAGAAGCAATAATACCTTCCCTTCTTCAGCCTGCTTTGCCACAATTTTTGACAGTTCCTGTAATCATGTAAATAAACAAAAAAACTGTAGCTAAAATGTCAAGAACTTAGAAGAATGTTTTGGCTTGCTTGAATTGCAAGTGATGTTACAATGATTGATAGTCCAAACAAAACTAGATTGGGTTAGAGCAATCTAATTATTATTCAGGTTCTTGAAACTTGGTGAAGAAGGAAAGGAAGAATGAAGAATTTCACAGAGAAAGTTCAAGAGGAAACTATTCAGATTTTACTCATTTTTCTGGACAATTAGCAAATATAACCTATATCTTTTATAGGTGATGATTAACCACTAAACAAGCTAATGCTAATTTTCACTATGTTAAATAATATGATAGCTCTAACTCAAAAATATCTATCTATTGTCTATTCAATCTTCTTCCCAAATCAGCCTCCAAAAATGCACAATCAGGGGCAACTTAGCCACATCGGCGGTTCTTTTGCGTCCTGTCATTATTCAGAAAGAGCTTAGTTCTTTGGTCACAACTTAGTTAAATCTTGTAAACCCAATTTGTAAAAACCTATAGCACAGAGATGTGTAATCTGATCAAGCTTACAACCTGGAGATTAAGGCAGATATTTGCAAGATTTAAAGTTTAGGTAGAACTCTGGTAGAAAGATCCTTTTCTACCATAAAGGTCATAGAACAAGGCATCAAAACCTTAGAAAAAAGGAAAAAGGCCGTGTTCATTGTCCATTTTGATGATGGAACCAAAAGCCATAAGAATATCTCTAAGAAGTAAAAATCCTATTTCCTTCCTGATCATAATAAAGAGATCACTGAAGGACCAGGCTTAATGTAAGAATCTGGTGGAGTTTATGATGAATGGCACATACAAAATACCAGGAAATAAACCCACAAAATTACTTGTCAATGTGCACGAACCAGTTAACGTAGTGCAAACTGTCTGATGCCAGAGACCTTCAGGAAAATAGTGCAAAAATAGTATTGGCAGATGTTAAAGAGTCAAGTAATACCTTTCTTCTTTCAGATGTCAGCTGAGGGAGGGCCAATCGGATCACTTCTCCATCATTATTCGGAGTCATACCAAGATCAGAGTTTACTATGGCCTTCTCTATAGCCTTCAAGCTGAAAAACTGATATGTCAGTAGGTGACATGGATTGCCAGGCAAAATATAAATGATTTAATGGGCAACTCACTAACATCACAGATAATAAATAGCTCTACAGAACTGGAGGAATCTTATATGTTCAGGAGAAAGGCAACAATATAATTTTCAAAATTTCACTTAATTTTCGCCATATCTTGTACTAGAAAATCTTTCTGCTCCCTAGCACTAGACGAGTTTGATCCACCTTCAACAACTGTAAAATTAATCAAGTTCCTTGGGGTTTATCAAGAAGAAAAACCTGGACTTGTCATATGGTTGCACCAAGAGAGAACTTGCATCAGGAGTGCTGATTTGAGCTATGCTTTTCAAGCTCACTGGGGTTCCATAATATTCTACCTGGGGAAAAAAAGCATCATTATGATCTGTTAAACGACGGATTACAATTCTACTAAAATGATGAATCAATAAAGCATAAGAACTAGGACACCATTTCAGCATATCCGTGCCCTTGACCGTATTAAACTTTAAAAATCAATCCTATGTCTATTTGAAAAACAAATTGTTACATTTAGATACACATACACAAACTTAATAACGTTAAACAGAGTAGGATTTGTACCTCAATCTTATCTAGCATTGATGGATTTGCCCTTCCTGTCCTTATAGAATTGAAATTGGTTCTAACTGTGTCAATGGTCTTCTCCATCCTCTCTTTCTGCCTCCCAGAAAAAAGAAAACATCAATAATACACTTGAAGCCAATACGAACCCCCACATAAAGTTCATAATAGGAACAACCAAGAGACAATCCTTACAACGTCTTTCTCAATCAAAGATTTCTCAGCTTCAATTTCTTCAATAGTCGCGTTCCTCACAAATGGCATCCTGAAATGTCGCACAACAACATATAGAAAATCGAAAATAGATGGTTTTCCACTTTAAACTGGAGTCGCGTTTCAATAGAAAACGAGAAAATATGAACACAATTCTCATAAGACCACAAAGAGCATCAAACTGAGGTAAATCAACAAAATATAAACACAAAATACTTCTTGCCTCGTTTGTGAGAATTGTTTGACGTCAAGGCGGCGGCTGGAAAGTCTCACGTCGCCGATTGGGAGCCTGGCGTAGTTTGCAGCTGAGCTCCATGAGCAGATATTGACAGTGCTAGAGCGGCATTGTGCGGGGTCACGTACTCCGTGGTAGGAATCCGCTTTTTGAGCACAAAAAACACAAAGTTAAGTAAGTATAAAGAAAAAAAGAAAAAAAAAACTTAGAGAAATGTGTTATCAGGAGAAAAGTAAAAAGAACCTGGAAATGAGAGGGAGGATTTGGGCTTGAGTTGGAGAATTGAGCGTAAGGGAGCGGTCGAAGAGAAGACAGCCATGAAAGTCTGCAGAGCAGAAACAAGTTCACTGGTCGAGGGAAAGAGAAGGTAATTATAACTTACGGAGGGATAATTTGGTAGCAGGATGAAGGATGTTGCAGCTTGGGGTTGCAGAAGAAGAAGAAGAGGAAGAGAGAAATGGAGGGAGATTTATGTTGTGGATAAGAACCTTCTCAGCATTCCCAGAGTCTCCTGCTGTTTGACTCTCGGAATAACATAATCCGTAATCGGGGATAAACATATCCTGTATCGTTCCAGTTTATTCCCCTGGGCCTTACTCGCAAAAAACCCAAGGCCCATTTGAGAAACTAAAAATTTATACAATCACTGTATATGTTACCATCACTAAAATAATATTAATTTAAGAATTTTCCAACTTGGCATCTTAACGTGTTACTTGGTCATAATAATAAAACATGACTAAATCATACATATATGTATATATATATATATATACCTCCGAAATCCAACGGTTCATATTCCCCATCAAATATGAGAACATCATTCGCGAAACCCAATACTCCAGCGTACATGATAACCAGAAAAAAAAAAAAAAATATATATATATATATATATATATATATACCAAACGGGATGTTATCTTCTCCAAAAGAAGGAAAAAGTCAACCAATGGTTGATAATTTGGTGTGGGCCCAAAAATAATGACAAAGTCCATGGATTTGGGCCCAAGCCCATGGGTTTAGGCCCAACTCCATACATTTGGGCCCATGCCCGTGGGTTCAGGCCCAACTACATAAATTTGGGCCCAAGCCCGTGTGTTTAGGCCCAATCCCGTGTGTTTAGGCACAACTACATGGGTTTGGGCCCAAGCCCATGGGTTTAGGCCCAAGCCCATGTGTATATCAAATTGAACTTTCTCAATGTAATTCGGTGGGGGGACGAGTTGGTTGGGCCTCAAATATTCACGGAATTTGAGATTCGTTGATTCGACGAAAGTATTTAAAGTCGGCCCATGTTTGTTATAAATTATTTTTTAAAAAAATTGAATTTCTTTTTTTAATTTTCCAACTTTTGTAATTACTAGAATTGAAAGGAGAAAATACTTTTTTTGACTAGAGGAGTTCTGAATTTCAACTGGGTTACCGACACCGCACTACGACCGCCTTCCAATTTTTACGCCCCAAGAGTCTGTGCTTCGACCGTGATAACAAATAAATAATTTCGGACTAAAAAAATCAAATTTTAATTAGTTGTGAATATCTCTAATTGGGTCCATTGCGCTTTCCTGTTTTCCACCACTACTAATGTCGGTCGCTCGCTAATTCCCACCCGTCGCGTAAATATCCAAATTTGTTTTTTTTTGTTAATTAAGATTAATTACGCAAATAATTAATTATTGAATATTAATTAAAATAAATAAATTGCTAACGCTGGTTTCGTGATTGCTTCCTCCCGTGCACCCTCTAAATTCTTTTAAAAAAATATTACGGAGGAAGTAAGATCGAAGCGTCATTTGTTTTAGTATTTTTTATTTTAATAAAACATGTTGATTAAATATATAATAAAATATTTATTTATTTATGATGTAAAAAAAAAAAACTAATAAATAAATGAATAAATAAATAAATAAAAAGGCAGGTGGTAGGCTGCTGCTGGTAGCTGTGGCAGGGGGGTGGGAAAGGGGGAAGTGGTCCAGTGTCAGCCGAGCCGAGTGAGTAGCCGAGGTTCCCGCTTCCCCGTATACCGATATTAAAGCGCGCACTTGCACGTGCAAGGACAGTCTACACACGTAAGACTTTTTCTCGCCTGCTGAAATAAATATTTATTTTAATACGAGTATATTCCAGTGGTGAGTATATATATATATATATATAGAACCACCGTGAGTGGTCGACCAAGTGTTATATTGAGCTCTCCTTGTTTTCCACTCTTGAACAGACGCAGACTCCAAACACTCTTTTATTTCTTTCTCGTCTTCCACTAATTACTCGCGCAGAGTTTACACAAGTGTAGTCTGTGATCCAGAGAGAGAGAGAGAGAGAGAGAAGAAGACTGTGGAGAGTGTGGGGAGAACTGTTCTGCTTCCTCATTAATTTACACTCTCAGCTAGGAAACGTGAGAACCGCATTTCTCTGTTTCACGAGGGGACTCGCTCACTGCAACAAACCACTGTGTGTCAATCCATCAACCGTCTATAACTCAAAATACATTCTCTTACCTACATTCAATTTCATAACTAATTCCTGCTACCGCACTTTCCACCTCCCACTTATGGACCTCAGTAAGGTAACTCTAGAGATCTTCACCAAACTGGAGCAGAAATGGCTTTCGCACTGTGAGATAACAAAAAAGACGCGAGTTCTCAGCATCGACGGCGGTGGAACCACCGGCATTGTTGCTGGAGCTGCTCTCCTCCACCTCGAGGACCAGATCCGTCTCAAGACCGGCGATCCCCACGCTCGAATCGCAGATTTCTTCGATATTGTCGCCGGTACTGGGATCGGCGCTATCCTCGCGGCTATGCTTGTTGCCGACGATGGCTCTGGCCGTCCGCTCTTCACTGCCAGGGAAGCTGTAAACCTTGTATCCGAGAAGAACGAGGAGCTGTTCAAGGTCAGATTCTCCGGCGTTATTCGCCGGAGGCGTAGGTTTTCTGGTAGCAGTATGGATAAGGTGTTGAAGGACGCGTTCAAGAGAGAGGACGGTAAGGTGTTGACCTTGAAGGACACGTGTAAGCCTCTCCTTGTTCCTTGCTTTGACCTCAAGAGTTCTGCTCCCTTCGTTTTCTCCCGCGCCGACGCGTCGGAGTCACCTAGTTTCGATTTTGAGCTTTGGAAAGTGTGCCGTGCCACGTCAGCCACGCCAAGCCTCTTCAAGCCCTTTGCCCTGACCTCCGTCGACGGTAAAACCTCTTGCTCGGCCGTCGACGGCGGCCTCGTCATGAACAACCCGACGGCGGCGGCAGTTACGCACGTACTGCACAACAAGCGAGATTTTCCGTCGGTTAATGGCGTGGAAGATCTTCTGGTTCTCTCTCTAGGTAACGGCCCGTCGAGCGGATCATCCGGAGGGCGGAAGCTCCGTCACGACGGTGAGTGCTCCACATCTTCGGTCGTTGACATTGTGCTTGACGGAGTGTCCGAAACCATAGACCAAATGTTGGGAAACGCATTTTGCTGGAACCGCACTGACTACGTGAGAATTCAGGTATTCTATTCTATACTTTATTATCCCACAGCAATTCCCAATCCATGTTTGGTTGACTAAATAATACATTAGCGAAATTCTACCAAAGAGCTTTGAACTCAGATTTCACTCTTTCACGCTCAAAAACAGAGCTCATTCACCGGCCAATTCAGTTCCTCCTATTTATCGCTGTCCATTTTTGCTATTAGAGCAGTAAATCTGCGCAAAAAGTCGATGAAAATGACTTAAATCGACGTCGTTTCTTTCTCCATGGTATCGCTGCTGTGATTTACTAACCGCAAGTGATTAAACTTGTGTCAGGCTAACGGATTGATGAACGATGGAGAAGTGTGGCCGAGAATTGAGGAGGAGGAGGAGGTTTTGAAGGAAAGAGGAGTCGAGTCGTTACCGTTTGGCGGGAAGCGGTTGTTGACGGAGACTAACGGGCAGAGAATCGAGAGCTTCGTGGATCGCCTCGTAGCGTCGGGAAAGTCTAGTCTCCCTCCAAGTCCCTGCAAGGAGTCCGCCGTTAGCCCCCTCGCTAACGGACGTTAGCTGCTGCTACTTTTTTGTTTTTTTTTTTTTTTTTTTTTTCTTTTTTTTCTTTGTCTTTTTTTTTTTTTTTTTTTTTTTTTTTACTTTTTACTCCTTCACCCTCTGTAAGTTGTATAACCAACCTCGGGTTTACTTTTTACTCCGGCTGGTTAAAATAGCAGCAAGCCCCCCCCTCCTTATAATAACATGTTTAGTTGTCAATTAATCATTTTGTCTTCCTGTACGATATTTAATTTAACTAGACTTGCTTGGTTAAAACGACGCAGTTTTTATTTTACAAACATCAAAGAATTCAAGTACGTGTCTCTTTTTAGCGCGCGACGTGAAAATCCCAGCACCACAAATTCTTTTCTTGCACTTTCGGCATTGACACAAATTTTTTTTTTTTGAATGTATGGAATCAATCTCTTGCTCTTCTCACAAATCATCACCTCCTATACTTTTCGATTGTAATGAAAAATAAGTGTATTTATTTATCTTTGGGATTCTTGGTAATTCCATGGTTTGGTTAGTTTGAGACGAAATAGTAAATATACATATAGCAGTAATCCCTTAGTATCCAAACGAACTAACTAATTATCTATACATATATATATATATATATAGAGAGAGAGAGAGAGTTGGCGATACACTTAATGCTGAAGTTTAAAGAAGAAAAAAAGAATCAAGTGGTCCGTGCTAATTCCGTCCGTATAGAAGTTTTGATTTGTAGTTGGGAAGTTTCATGGGAATAAGAAGCTGGTAAGACATGTAGTTAGAAACAACGTACAAATTTGGAGTCACAATCCGTGGACAAAATTACCAAAGAGAAAGACACTGGAGTGGAGTGGAGTGGAGTGGACTTGATCACTCTTTAGTTACCTACCGATTAGTGAATAGTAATTGCGTGTTTTCTTACACCAAAAGCTGCGTGCGTACTTGTCTAAATCAAACGTTCGTGTTAAACTTGATCGGAGATTCAATTCTCTGAAATATATTATTTTGTAATTAGATAATTAGTAACTTCAGTTTTAAAATACATGTTATGTTGTAGATTATATACGAAATCACGATATTTATAATATTATTGTTTTCATAAACTATTTTCATAAATCTCACTGCGGTAAGTGGATGGTAAATAATCTTGTTATTGATAAATGAATTTGTTTAAAGTTTGTGCTCCGTTAGTTATTTTTTATTTTTTTAACAACTTTTATTTATATGACGACGATATATTGTGATGTTCTTCTACTTTAGTGTAGCTCATACTTTATTTAACAATTTCAGATCATGAGAATTTAGTTTTCGAACCCGATCTTTAAAAAACTTACGAGCAGACCCTAAATACTTAATTGTTTTCTTTAAATTTTTCAGACCGTTACAATAATAATATATTTTCTTACATTAAAAACTGCCTACGTACTTGTCTAAATCAAATGTTTGTGTTAAACTTAGATGAGAAATTCAATTCTTTATAATATATTATTTTGTAATTAGATAATTAGTAACTTCACTTTTGAAATATATATATATATATATATGTATATATATCAACTAAATTAAACACAAGGGAGAGGAACCCACAAGAAAACCATGGGATCCAATTTGGTAGACCCTACAAATTCTGCACATTAAATTTTCACATCAAAACAATTAATTTGTTTCGTCATCTTTCCATGCCCCAACCGGCCCCCTACCTCAACACTCCCTCTCTCCTTTTACATCTTTTCCAGCCTTACATACATACATACACACACACACACACACACATATATATATATATACACACGTATATTAATTAATTAATTAATTCCCTAATTATTTTATTCTCCTGTTAAAAGCTCGTAAATATATATTATAATTTGGGTGGTTAATTAACTTTCTCTATTTCAATATTTATCCAAGAGCTTCTCTGGGGTCACTCGGTAGGTGAGTTTGTTGGGTTGCAGAGACTTGTACAACGTGTACGTCTGCTTCCTCTATATACTTCTTATACATATATACATACATACATACATATCCACATTTATTATATATAAATATATGGAACTACTCTGTACACACACACATATATATATATATATATATGCCAAATTAAATCGGAATGGGACGATCTTCCCGCACCCTTCTTACTTACATGTACGTATAAAATGTTTTTTTTTTTTCCTTCCAAAGTAAACATTATGATTCCTTTAGTTAATTATGTTTATAGTTCTCGATTTTATCTCGACGTTAATTACGTATTCGTTAATTAAGTGATATACATACATACATACATAATTTCTTATAACGCACCAACTATTTAGATAACTAATAAAATAAATAAATATAAATAGTATATACTATAATAATTTAGTATAATGTTATAAGTAAATATATCTACTACGTCGAATTAAAAAATTTAGTTCCCATATCGTTTTCGTTCTTACTGATTCGTTTGATAATAACAAATAAATTTTATCTCGAGATATTTTGTTTTTCATATTAATTGTTGTTAATAATTTGTACATCTCCCAACTAGATTGATGATGATGTAGCACCCGGAAAGGAGAAAAAAAAAAAAAAAAAAAAAAAAAAAAAAAAAAGAAAGGGCGGCCACGTCAGCAGCCACGTCAGCAGGCCCGGTCAGCAGTCCCGGCCAACCAGGGCCTGCCACGTGGCAAGACCGCGTCACTCCAAAAGGAGCCACGTTGGCGATCCGCGTGGGTGCGATCCGACGGCCCAGATCAATCACGCGATCGGACGGCCCAGATTCAATCGCACGGACGGCCCAGATTCAATCAAAAACGAACGGCCCAGATTAAAACAAAATGAACGGCTGTGATCAAAAGGCAAGGGGTTATAAATAGAACCTCCACACCAGACCACAAACCCTAGCCGCCAGCCGCTCGCCGGAGAAGACGAACCAGAGGCCGACCGCCGCCACCCGCCGCCACTCGCCGCCGCACCGGGGAAATTTCCGACCGCCGATCGAGGTAAATTTCATACCCCCGACTCGTTTTTCCCCACTGATTCCTCCTATGGCCAAATCGAAGCCGAAATCCCGGCCAAACGGCCGGAATACGTGGCCGAAGCCCAGCGGCGCCGCCGCGCCCCCTCTCGGTTTTTGCCTCCGACGAGGCCCTTCCCGGCCTCCGTTCGATGCAATTTTTATATCACCGTGATCACCATTCTTTTCTCTACAGGTTGACCGGAGCCGAATCACCAAAACACGAACCTCGCCGGAGAGTCGCCGCACCCGAGAGCGCCGCCGCCGGTAAGCTCCGTTTTTCCGTGATTTTTTGGCCCCCCGAGGGCCCTAAGGTTGTTTTCTGACAAGGACCAATGCGAGTGTGGCCGAATTCGGCCGAAAACGGCCGAAAACAGCCAACCCGAGGCGACTCGCCGCCGCCAGCGGCGGCGCCGTCGCCGGAGCACGGCGGAGCCGCCTTGCCGGAGTTGCGATTTGGGCCGAAAGAGGCCCTGGGCCTAATTTGGATTTTTTTTTGGAACACGTGCAGGTACTGTTAGTGTGTTTCAGTTCCCCGGGAAAAATTCAGGAAAAATTAGGGACAGCCTGCAGGCGCACTGTGAATCGTATTCGGATCCCGAAAACAAGTAAGGACCCCTCACCCTATTTCCTATCACGGTATTAAAGTTCAAAATGATAAAACGGTATTTCTTGAATTAACGCATGTGTGAAATTGTTTAAGGTTGCTAATGGAGCCCGAGTCTAGTGTGATTGATGATTTACTGTTATTTGGCCTGTTTTACAGCTTTAAATGCATTATGGGGTTTGATGTGTTCATTTTATAGTTTCGAATGCATATATTACTGTTTTATTAATTATGGGTTGAATGACTGAAGAACTGATACTGTATGTTGTCTGTTCGGCATGAATTACGATTTGCTTGTTTAAATGTGAATTGATGATGCTTATTGAGGAAAAAGGGAAATGAAACATTGTATAGACTGATAATTGTATGATGGGGTCAGCCTGACTAGATATCCTGGGAGATGGTGGACGGACCGGGTCCGTAGGGAACCCTACCGGGATTGTGGTCTCACATGCCGGACGGGGTATGGAGATCTTATGGTTTTGGCGCCCATACCGGACGGGGTATGGGGACGGCCCGTTTCACCCTCATACCGGACGGGGTATTGAGGTTTATGGTTTTGGCGCCCATACCGGACGGGGTATGGGGACGGTCCTGGAAACTGATTATGAATGTTAAAGGTTAACGGGTAGCGGAACCCCTATGGACCCCCACGGATACTAGTAGGCTGGTAAATGAGAAAAAGATATGTTGTACAATGATTGAATTACAAGAGGCGTGATAAGTGTTATGTTTTACAGCTTAGATTATTCAATGATTATGATGATGTTATAGTTTTTCTCATATTGTTTTCATAAATTCCACCAAGGTAAGTGGATGGTAAAAGTTTTATTATTGATAAAAGGTTTTATTGTAAATTATGCTCCATTGGTCTTTTTGTGTTTTTCTACCCACCTTTACCTCCGTGACGGTGAGATATCGTGATGTTCTTACTGGGCTAGTGTAGCTCACTCCTTATTTAACCATTTCAGATCAGGAAGACATGGTTCCCGAGCCCGTTCCGCAGGAGGACGACGAAGGGGATACCTAGAGACTCTGTAGTCATACTCATAGTTTTATTTTCGAGTTTCTCTCTTAGTTAGTTTAATCTTTTATATTTTAAGTACGTTTCTGGTTTTTCGTGTAAGGGATGTTAACTGAAATTTTGATCCCGCTTCCGCATTTGATATATTTAAATACTCATTTCATTTTAATATTTTTCGGGGCCGTTACAGTTGGTATCAGAGCCAGGTTTCCTCGGACCCATCCCTTACACTATAGTCCTTTAAAAAAAAAATACTCACCGATGGGTCGTTACTCAACCATTCCTTGTAAATGCAGGTACACAGAAATGAGGAGAGGAAGGCCCCCACTAAACCGAGCGGCCCAAGATAATTCACTTCGGGAGGATTTGGACAGATTATATGAGATGGTGGAAGCTCTCGTAGCTGCCCAGCGAAGGCAAGAGGAGAGAAGGGAGTTACCCGGACCTCCTCCGCTAGCGCAGGTTGAGCCCCCGTTACAGCAGGCTGATCCCGAGCCACCCCGGCAGGAGCCTGTTCCTCCACAGTACCACCCGGCACCACAGCCGCGGTACGACCCGGTACCACAGCCACAGTACCAACAGGTACCGCCACAGCATATTCCAGTGCCCCCACCCCATCAGCAGGCGCCACCACAGGGTCCCCCAGTTCACCCTCAGCCGGCCCCGGTTCCTTTACCTCGGGACCCCGCTCCCTCCTTGATCGACCCCGGCTTCATAGAGAGGTACAGGAGACTGAACCCTTCTACTTTTTCAGGGGGATCCTCTTTCGAAGAGGCCCAATACTGGCTGGCGGAGACTGAGAGAGCATTTGAGACCTTGGGAGTAATTCCTGAGCAGAGGGCTGCCATTGCCTCCTACATGCTGGTAGGGGAAGCAGTACGCTGGTGGGAGCTCAAGCGGGCCACCTTGCCTGTACCAGTTACTTGGGAGCAGTTCCTAGCGGCTTTCCATGCGGAGTATCTCCCTAAGCACATCCAACATTTAAAGGAAATTGAATTTGCTCAGTTGGTCCAGGGTAATATGACAGTGTCGGAGTATGCCCGCAAGTTCCTGGAGCTGGGCCGACATGCCCCGGAGACATTGTTGGATGAGGGCCGAAAGGCCAGGAAATTCCAGTGGGGTCTCCGCCCGGCGATCAGACAGCACTTGTTGGTGATGGAGCTCGAGACATATTCGGCAGTCCTGGCAAAGGCGCAGATCATAGAAAGGAGCTTCGACACCCGCCCTCAGCTAGCGGGAAGTTCCCGACCTTCAGCCCCGCTCCGCAGGCCAGCGCCTACCATGCCGGTCCAACCCAGCAAGAGACCCAGGCCTGCCGCTCAGGGCCCTCCTCAGGCTATGGGGGCAGCTCGTGGGAAGATCTGCCAGTACTGCGGCAGGGATCATGGGGACCGACCCTGCTACCGCCTCAACAACACCTGTCGCATATGCGGCAGTGCCCAGCACTATGCGAGGGAGTGTCCTAGGAACCAGAATCAAGGGAGGCCTCCAATCCAGGGCAGAGTTTACAACCTTACCCAGAAGGATGCTGATGCAGACCCGGACGTGGTACATGGTATGTATACTATCTCTGGCCACATTGCTCATATTTTGTTTGATACTGGTGCATCACATTCTTTTATTTCACATGTTCTTGCTTCCAAAATTTGTGTACCACCTGATAGACTTGATTCATTATTGTTTGTATCTACCGCTGGGGGGGAGACATTACTAGGAGAGGTTGTCTACAGGGCATGTGCCGTGGAGATAGCAGATAGGAAATTGAGGGTAGACTTGATAGGGTTAGACACAGGGGATTTTGATGTAATCCTAGGAATGGATTGGCTGGCGGCGTATCACGCCACCATAGACTGCTTTAATAAAAAGATTGTATTTAATCCTCCCAACGAGGAGCCATTTACAAGTTAATAAAATTATTCGGTACTGATTCTCCCTAATGACAAATTCTTTTCTTCTTAATTCCCAGTGTGTTGATATTGTATTTTCCCTAACTAGGTAAACCCAAGAAGGAAGTTTGTATCCAAGAGATTCCAGTAGTCCGAGACTTTCCAGACGTATTTCCGGATGAACTGCCCGGTCTACCAGGGGACAGAGAGGTCGAGTTTACCATAGACTTACAGCCAGGAACCCAACCCATCTCGGTAGCTCCTTACCGAATGAGCCGCATCGAGATGGAAGAGCTAAGGAAACAAATCACTGAGCTACAAAACAGTGGCTTCATTAGACACAGCATTTCCCCATGGGGTGCCGGGGTTACTTTTGCAAAGAAAGGAGATGGAACGTTGAGACTGTGTATTGATTATAGAAGGATAAACAAGGTAACAATTAAAAACAAGTACCCTCTCCCCCGGATTGATGACCTTTTCGATCAGTTGCAGGGTGCACAGATCTTTTCTAAAATAGATCTACGATCAGGTTACCATCAGGTAAAAGTGAGAGCAGAAGACATCCCCAAGACGGCATTCCGAACCAGGTACGGACACTATGAGTTCCTGGTTATGCCGTTTGGGCTAACCAACGCCCCGGCCATCTTTATGGATCTAATGAACAGAATCTTCAGAGAGTTCTTGGATAAATTTGTCATCGTGTTCATCGATAATATCTTAGTCTACTCAAAAAGTAGAGAAGAACATGCTCATCATCTTGCCCAAGTCCTCCAGGTACTCAGGGAAAAGAAGTTGTATGCAAAGTTGAGCAAGTGTGGATTTTGGCTCGAGCAAACCGCCTTCCTAGGACATGTTATATCGAAGGAAGGGGTGTCGGTGAACCCCGAAAAGGTTGAAGCGGTACTTGGTTGGAAAAGGCTGACAACAGTTAAGGAAATTCGCAGTTTCCTAGGGATGGCGGGTTATTACCGCCGGTTTGTCGAAGGGTTCTCCAGTCTAGCGGCCCCTCTAACCCGACTCACAAAGAAGAATGCAAAGTTTGATTGGAATGAGAACTGCGAAAGGAGTTTTTCAGAATTGAAGAAGCGACTGACTACTGCACCCGTGCTGGCTCTACCGAGCGGATCAGGAGGGTATACACTTTATAGTGATGCCTCCTATCTGGGCCTGGGTTGTGTCCTGATGCAGCATGGAAAGGTTATAGCATATGGGTCTAGACAGCTAAAGAATCATGAGAAGAACTATCCTACCCATGACTTGGAGCTTGCCGCAATCATACACGCCTTGAAAATCTGGCGCCATTATTTGTATGGAGAGACCTTTCAGATCTACACCGATCATAAGAGCTTGAAGCACATCTTCACTCAGAAGGATCTCAACATGCGTCAGAGAAGGTGGATGGAACTCCTCAAGGACTATGATTGTGACATCCTATACCATCCAGGTAAGGGCAACGTAGTAGCCGATGCCCTCAGCAGGAAGAGTGCAGGCACCCTAGCCCATCTGATGGTTTCGGAATGCAGGTCCATTGGGGCTACGCAGCAGGTTCGACTGCAAGATCTGAAAAGGGCCACATGTTTGAGCCACCTAGCAGTCCAACCCGAGTTAATCCAAAGAATAAAGGAAGCCCAGTCAATCGACCCCGCCCTAGTAAACCGCAAGAAGGATGCAGAACAGGGAGTGAACTCAGAATTTCAGATCTCTGCCGACGGATTGATTCGTTTCAAGGACAGAATGTGTGTCCCAGACGACAATGAATTAAAAAGAGACATCATGACAGAGTCCCATAGTTCAAGGTTCGCCATGCATCCAGGAAGTACAAAAATGTACCAAACTATGCGACCCCGATTCTGGTGGAATGGGATGAAGAGAGATATAGCCGACTTTGTATCTAAGTGCTTGGTATGTCAGCAGGTCAAAGCAGAACATCAACGCCCAGGGGGGTTGCTTCAGCCTTTACCGATTCCAGAATGGAAGTGGGAACACATCACCATGGACTTCGTATCGGGACTACCCAAGGCACGATCGGGACACGATGCCATATGGGTAATTGTTGACCGACTCACTAAGTCTTCCCACTTCCTGGCCATTAGAATGACTGATTCGTTGGACAAGTTGGCAAGAATGTATGTCCGGGAAATAGTCAGACTGCATGGGGTCCCAGTAACAGTGGTATCCGACAGGGATCCCAGATTCACTTCTCGGTTTTGGAATAGTTTCCAGCAAGCTATGGGAACAAAGCTGTCCCTCAGTACTGCCTTCCACCCCCAAACCGATGGACAATCAGAGAGGACAATCCGTACGCTGGAGGATATGCTCCGAGCTTGTGTCCTTGACTCCGGAGGCCATTGGGACGACCACCTACCCCTGATAGAGTTTGCCTACAACAACAGTTACCAAGCAAGCATCGGCATGGCCCCATACGAGGCGCTATACGGGCGTCCGTGCAGGTCACCGATTTGTTGGGAGGAAGTGGGCGATAGAAGATTGTTTGGCCCGGATTTGGTGGAAGAAACCACGTCCAAGATAGTTAAGATCAAGAAGAACATCCAGACAGCTCAGAGTAGGCAAAAGAGCTATGCTGATACCCGGAGGAGAGACCTGGCCTTTGAGAAAGGTGACCGTGTGTTTCTTAAAGTCACCCCCTTCAAGGGAATTAGTAGGTTCGGCAGAAGGGGAAAATTAAACCCCAGATACATTGGACCCTTTGAAATCTTAGACAAGATTGGTACCACTGCCTACAGACTTGCACTGCCCCCTGAGCTCTCCCGGGTTCACAATGTGTTTCATGTATCTATGCTGCGCAAGTACAATCCGGACCCTTCTCATGTCGTGGCTCATGAACCGCTTTCACTCCGAGAGGACTTGTCTTATGAAGAAGTACCGGTCAGTATCACGGACCGAGAAAGCAGAATACTCCGTAACCGGGAAATATCATTTGTAAAAGTCTTGTGGCAGAACCACACGCCTAGGGAGGCGACTTGGGAGCTGGAATCAGAATTTAGGGCCCAATATCCTCATCTGTTTGATCAAGAGTAATGAGGCAAATTTGGGGACCAAATTTCTTTATGGGGGGGAGAGTTGTAGCACCCGGAAAGGAGGAAAAAAAAAAAAAAAAAAAAAGAAAGGGCGGCCACGTCAGCAGCCACGTCAGCAGGCCCGGTCAGCAGTCCCGGCCAACCAGGGCCTGCCACGTGGCAAGACCGCGTCACTCCAAAAGGAGCCACGTTGGCGATCCGCGTGGGTGCGATCCGACGGCCCAGATCAATCACGCGATCGGACGGCCCAGATTCAATCGCACGGACGGCCCAGATTCAATCAAAAACGAACGGCCCAGATTAAAACAAAATGAACGGCTGTGATCAAAAGGCAAGGGGTTATAAATAGAACCTCCACACCAGACCACAAACCCTAGCCGCCAGCCGCTCGCCGGAGAAGACGAACCAGAGGCCGACCGCCGCCACCCGCCGCCACTCGCCGCCGCACCGGGGAAATTTCCGACCGCCGATCGAGGTAAATTTCATACCCCCGACTCGTTTTTCTCCACTGATTCCTCCTATGGCCAAATCGAAGCTGAAATCCCGGCCAAACGGCCGGAATACGCGGCCGAAGCCCAGCGGCGCCGCCGCGCCCCCTCTCGGTTTTTGCCTCCGACGAGGCCCTTCCCGGCCTCCGTTCGATGCAATTTTTATATCACCGTGATCACCATTCTTTTCTCTACAGGTTGACCGGAGCCGAATCACCAAAACACGAACCTCGCCGGAGAGTCGCCGCACCCGAGAGCGCCGCCGCCGGTAAGCTCCGTTTTTCCGTGATTTTTTGGCCCCCCGAGGGCCCTAAGGTTGTTTTCTGACAAGGACCAATGCGAGTGTGGCCGAATTCGGCCAAAAACGGCCGAAAACAGCCAACCCGAGGCGACTCGCCGCCGCCAGCGGCGGCGCCGTCGCCGGAGCACTGCGGAGCCGCCTTGCCGGAGTTGCGATTTGGGCCGAAAGAGGCCCTGGGCCTAATTTGGATTTTTTTTTGGAACACGTGCAGGTACTGTTAGTGTGTTTCAGTTCCCCGGGAAAAATTCAGGGAAAATTAGGGACAGCCTGCAGGCGCACTGTGAATCGTATTCGGATCCCGAAAACAAGTAAGGACCCCTCACCCTATTTCCTATCACGGTATTAAAGTTCAAAATGATAAAACGGTATTTCTTGAATTAACGCATGTGTGAAATTGCTTAAGGTTGCTAATGGAGCCCGAGTCTAGTGTGATTGATGATTTACTGTTATTTGGCCTGTTTTACAGCTTTAAATGCATTATGGGGTTTGATGTGTTCATTTTATAGTTTCGAATGCATATATTACTGTTTTATTAATTATGGGTTGAATGACTGAAGAACTGATACTGTATGTTGTCTGTTCGGCATGAATTACGATTTGCTTGTTTAAATGTGAATTGATGATGCTTATTGAGGAAAAAGGGAAATGAAACATTGTATAGACTGATAATTGTATGATGGGGTCAGCCTGACTAGATATCCTGGGAGATGGTGGACGGACCGGATCCGTAGGGAACCCTACCGGGATTGTGGTCTCACATGCCGGACGGGGTATGGAGATCTTATGGTTTTGGCGCCCATACCGGACGGGGTATGGGGACGGCCCGTTTCACCCTCATACCGGACGGGGTATTGAGGTTTATGGTTTTGGCGCCCATACCGGACGGGGTATGGGGACGGCCCGTTTCACCCTCATACCGGACGGGGTATTGAGGTTTATGGTTTTGGCGCCCATACCGGACGGGGTATGGGGACGGTCCTGGAAACTGATTATGAATGTTAAAGGTTAACGGGTAGCGGAACCCCTATGGACCCCCACGGATACTAGTAGGCTGGTAAATGAGAAAAAGATATGTTGTTCAATGATTGAATTACAAGAGGCGTGATAAGTGTTATGTTTTACAGCTTAGATTATTCAATGATTATGATGATGTTATAGTTTTTCTCATATTGTTTTCATAAATTCCACCAAGGTAAGTGGATGGTAAAAGTTTTATTATTGATAAAAGGTTTTATTGTAAATTATGCTCCATTGGTCTTTTTGTGTTTTTCTACCCACCTTTACCTCCGTGACGGTGAGATATCGTGATGTTCTTACTGGGCTAGTGTAGCTCACTCCTTATTTAACCATTTCAGATCAGGAAGACATGGTTTCCGAGCCCGTTCCGCAGGAGGACGACGAAGGGGATACCTAGAGACTCTGTAGTCATACTCATAGTTTTATTTTCGAGTTTCTCTCTTAGTTAGTTTAATCTTTTATATTTTAAGTACGTTTCTGGTTTTTCGTGTAAGGGATGTTAACTGAAATTTTGATCCCGCTTCCGCATTTGATATATTTAAATACTCATTTCATTTTAATATTTTTCGGGGCCGTTACAGATGACATCACACACACACACATATATATACGTATATATATATATAATTTTTTAAAAAATAAATTAACAATTAATCTAACATTAAATTAAATCAAGCATGAGAATCCTCTTAAAAGTTTATATTCGAGTAATCTCTACGCGATTAATTAAGCATATATTCACTAATTCTTTTTCACTATCAACTAAGATAATATTATATACTACCAAAACTTTTTGTTATAATAATGTGTACGTACATATATACATACACACACACACATATATATATATATGTGTGTGTGTACGTATAGCTTACGGCCAATAAGACAAGCAACCACCGACTTTTAAATGCAATAATATTTTCTATCGTAATCTTTAAACCGATGGTTGCAGACATGTCACAAGTTTACATAAAAACACTATAAAATACAAATTCTGTATTTTAATTTTGTTTTTTATTTTCAAAATTTTCGTAGAATAAATTATTTTTTACTTAATTTTTATGGGTTTTATTAATTTTAAAAGTTAATTTTTTAAAAAAAATAATAATATAAAACTTAAATAATCCAACCTTATATTTTTCTCATTTTTATAACGATAATTCAAGATTAAATGTGTATAAAAGTAATATATTTTAATATAATTATTATTTTAAAAAAAAGTTAGAGAAATTATAAATGATTAATTAATTTAATTTTTTTAATTGTATTTAACAAAAATAATTTGTATGTATTATAATTTTTAATTTATTAACATATTAGTTGAATTATAATTATAAAATTGAATTAAATTTCAATAAATTTATTATTTTTTATTAGATTACATAAATATACACATATGGGTGTATGTATATATATATATATATATATATATAAAGATATATTATATTAGTTATTTATATCCATTTTGTCTTCGTATGGTGGTTTCTTACAATAGTGTTTTGATTCTTTTCTGTCGGGTCAGTGGTTTAGGGTATCCCTATACTTTATTATATTAATAAACAATCATTAATTAAGCTAATTAAGATTATAGCTTTTTTATATATATATTTTTATTTATGAAATACTCAGTTTGAGAATTTTAATCTTGTGTTTTAATGTGCATATTTGTGTAAATTATAAAGAAAATCTATTTGGGTTTCTGAGTTAAATTATAATTACTTAGATTATATTTCAAAAATTATAAATTAAACATATAAATTTAGTATAATAATTAATCCCCGTTTAACTTCTTAATAAGGTTATCAATAACGAGATAGTTGCAACTAATACTAATTCAAACATTCTGTTAACGATTAAGATTTAGTTTATGGAAGATTAGACTATAAATATACAACGTATTTATTAAAAAAAAAAATAGAAGTGATGGTTATCTGACGAACTTAGCTTATGACGGTCCAACGGGAGGTCACTTTCTACCGCAAACTCTTCTGGGATTTTTGCACATCTTTCGTGAGGACATCATTAGTGTCTCGTGACTCAGACTGTGTAATAATGTGATCTTTTAAATTAGTTATATTCGTTTTGTTTTCCGTTGTAATCAAAAAAATAATAATAATAATAATAAAGTTTTTATTCTATAATAAATTATACATCTGATTGAATTTGATTATATTTTTGTATATTTTTATTTATAAATTATATTATGTTATGTTATAATTAATTTTCATTTGTTACCTAATTAATGAATTTATGATTTTTTTCAAAGTTTATCTAATTTTAATTTATTTTATTTTTTTAAAAAAGAAACTTGTAGAGTAGGTAGGTTCAGCTTTTGTTAGTAAACTTTCTCATGATATATATATATATATATATATATATATATAGATATATATTATATGGTTCTTATCAATGCTAATTTTGAGGGTGCTCGTTGCTTCTTTTGGTAAAGCAGATTCTAAGTCCGTACATTATTAATTTGATTTTGATACCAACTTTAAATTACTATTTGTTAAATTTAATCATCATTAATTAGGATTAAATATCATTAACCTCCAATTCAAACTGTTACTTAATTTCCAAGTAAATTCGTATTATTATAATTATAATTATTAAAATTATTTCCATTGCTAAATTTCATTGATTGAATTGTAATTTCTTAATAAATTTATCAAACTATATACTAAATAAATACTTTAATTTACAACTAAAGTAATTAAAATTAGTGGGTTCGATATTAATTTTTTTTTTAAATAACTACGATTAAGTTAATCAAACTTTTAAGTGAGTAAAACAATAATTAATCATTTCTTAAGTGGTTGGTGAGCAATCAAGTTCAATTTGATAATGACCAAGTAATCTTGGGTTCTTGATTAGGACCCAAGTAATTAATTTAATTAAATTAATTAATTATGATAAAGATATGTGGGGTTGAAGTAATTATATATATATATATATGTGGGTTTGTGTGTGTGTATATATGATATCATGGTAGGGGACAGATCCTCTATATTAGATTAACACCCAAGTCATACTCTCTTAAGAATCATATACATTCCCCACCTAACTAAGCATTTAGCCCTTTAATATTTTTATTCCATTACTAATTTATAAAAGTTGATTAACATCTCTAATCTTATTCTCTAAGCTCAATTTAATTATGATTATCAACTAAAAAAATAATAATCACTTTTGTATATTATCACCAAAACTTGTACACTAATTAATAATTAACAATATATAATATGTTACTACTTTATGATATGTCTAATTTATTAAATAGGCCAAGGTCATTAAGATACTCTCAAAACAAATTAACTTCAAAAAGCTTTTACATATAATATTATATATACATATATATATGTGTGTGTGTGTGTGTGTGTATGTATATAGTGGGGAATCATCTTTATATCACTTGTAAGAAATGATAAAATGGAAAAAAATTTTAAAAATGTAAAGATAGAAAAGGAAGATGGGATTATGTGAAAGTTACATTTACCAAGGAACTTTATGAGAGGAAACTTTTTGGTAGTGTTGGTTTAAGTGGAAGTTAAGATTTATTATTAATTAAATAAAATTATCGATATATTTATATATATATATATCATAATGTATCAAAATTATATTAAACAAGTAAGAGTTTGAGACCCGATATAAAAAATTAAAAGTATAAATAAATTTAAATATTTTATATGAATTTTGTATTAAAATTATATCGAGTATAACTAGTCGAAGTTCAACAATAAGATAATTTATTATCATATTTATTGTAGTAGTCCAGAATTTTTAAAAAAAATTATAAATTGAATGCATAAGCGAAATAATATAGTTAGTGTTTACATTCCTTACATAATAATTTAGAATATCTAATAAAATTACGAAAGCGACATTATAAAAGAACAAACGAAAAATTAAAGAAATAAATGAAAAGTAAACAATTATGTATCATAATACGACATTCACTAATATTTGAAGGAAGCCCGAGTGGTGAACTATTTACAACATTATTGTTGATCGGTATCTGAATCTTGATCTGAAATAATTAATGAAATTGTGAGTTACACTAATATAGTAAGAACATCACATTACTCATTTATACAGAAATGAAGGTCGATAAAAATCATAAAACAACCATGAATTTGGTATTAAAATTATATTGAGTCTAAACAGTCAAAGTTTAATAATAAGATAATTTATATTTATATATATATATATATATTAGTGTATAGTAACGAAAGTAAAACAAGAAGAACAATAAATATAATTATATTTTGAATATTTTAAATTAAATAATTAAATAAGAATATATTATATAAGTATATTTTCTATTTTTTTATTTTGTTTGATATTTTATGCAAATTAATTAATTACAAAAGCATTTTCAATATAAAAAAGTAATATCAGTGAAATTTATATTAAAATTATCAATACATATATATATATATGCACGTTTCATATTGAAATGTACAACTTTCATTTATAAAATGAATAAATAAAAAATTAGGAAGCATCCGCAAATTATGCATACATGTTTATATACACACGTGTGCGGCCAGTAGGTTCCATTTCCAGCCGCGCTATTTAAAGCCATGAGAACCACGCGGACGGGTCAACTGTTTGACCATGCAGAAGACTGCTTTTCTACAAATAATAACCAAAGTATTTATTTATTTATTTAAAAAAAAAATTAGACTGTTAAAAAAAATAATATTAACTAATTAATTAATTTTAAAGTATACAAATATTATTCAGGTATTTATTTTGAATTTTTCTATTGAAAAAAAGAAATGAAACTGATATTTAAAATAAATAAATAAATATTATAAATCAAATTATAAAAATTAATAATTAATTTGTAATAAATGTGATTAATTGAATAATTTACTTTAATTATAATATATTTGTGTGTGTGTGTGTATATATATATATATGAGAAGAGTGTGGTCGTAATCATATTAGATTGAAGCTGATTCTGGGCTGCCCACATCTTGTTTGGTGAATCATCCACCTGCTTTCCACTGCCCACCACTCATCATCAAAACGCGTATCCATACATTTATACATACACACACACACACACACTATGTATATATATATTATTAGATATTTTATGTATACGTATTCTTATATGTATACATATATTTTGAGTACTAAATTATTGTACCCTCCTCTTATTCTCTGCCACTGTGAACTGTAAAGATCTATATAATGTACGGCCGTACTCTCACATTATAGATTAATTTCACCGCACCATTGAATTCTAAAAAAATATTTTTACGGACGAAAACAATCGGATATGAATATTATATTACACAGTCGAAAACATAAAACAACCAAAAATATCCACGAGCCCGTCATAAATCAGGTTTGTCAGGTAGCCGATACTTCTGTTATCCTCACGATACGTATGTTTTAACCTAAGAATCAAATCTTTTACGAGTAAAGTTCTAATTACAAACATAAAATTAGAATTAGCATTTGTAGCAACCGTCTCGTTATTGATTATCTTGTTCAAAATGTTAAACAATAAAAGTACTATTTATTTTCAGGATAACACAGTGCGATCCGAGATTTCAAGCAAGCTCGGTTTGGTGTGATTATTAATTACTACAATTAATATGGTTATTAATTAATAAAGCTTTGTAATAAAGGATATATTTTTTTTAAGATATAAAAAAAAACAATCAATATAACTAACAAAAATAATCATGCATGAATATTACATTTATTATACAGTCGTGAACATAAAATACAAAAAATATCCTTACGAGAAATGCTCAGAAGTTTAGGAAGTGATTGCAGTAAAGAGTGGCCTCCCATGAACCCGGGGTAAGTCAAGTTTACTAGATAGTCAATACCTTTATTGTCCTTCGACGTATATGTTGTATCCTAACAATTCAATATTTTACGAGCAAAGTTCTAATTGCAAGCAGGAAGTTAGAATTAATATTTGTGTCCACCGTTTCGTTATTGATTATTTTATTCAAAATGTTGAACAATAAAAGCACTATCCATCTTTAAGATAACACGACACGATTCGAGATTCCAAGCAAGCTCGGCCTGGTGTGGTTACTAATTACTACAATTAATATAGTTATTAATTAATAAAGCTTTGTAATAAAGGGTATTTTTTTTAAATACAAGAAAAAACAATCAATATAACTAACGAAAATAATCAAACATGAATATTACGTTTATTATACAGTCGTGAACATAAAATACAAAAGATATCCTTACGAGAAATACTTACAAGTTTAGGAAGTGGGTGCAATAAAAAGTGGCATCCCATGAACCCGTCGTAAGTCAGGTTTACCAGATAGTCAGTACCTTTATTGCCCTTCGACGTATATATTGTACCATAACAATTCAATATTTTACGAGCAAAGTTCTAATTGCAAGCAGGAAGTTAGAATTAATATTTGTGTCCACCGTCTCGTTATTGATTATTTTATTCAAAATGTTGAACAATAAAAACGCTATCCATCTTTAAGATAACACGGTACGATTCGAGATTCCAAGCAAGCTAGGTCTGGTGCGGTTACTAATTACTACAATTAATATAGTTATTAATTAATAAAGCTTTGTAATAAAAGGTATTTTTTTTTTAAATACAAGAAAAAACAATCAATATAACTAACGAAAATAATCAGACATAAATATTACGTTTATTATACAGTCGTGAACATAAAATACCAAAAATGTCCTTACGAGAAATACTCAGAAGTTTAGGAAGTGGGTGCAGTAAAGAGTGGCCTCCCATGAACCCGTCCAGTACCTTTATTGTCCTTCGACGTATATGTTGTACCTAACAATTCAATAATTTACGAGTAAAATTTTAATTGCAAGCAAAAAGTTAGAATTAGCATTTGTATCCACCGTCTTGTTATTGATTATCTTGTTCAAAAGATTGAACAATAAAAGCGCTATCCATGTTCAGGATAACACGGCGCGATCCGAGATTCCAAGGAAGCTCGGTTTGGTGGGATTTACTAATTACTACAATTAATATTTCCGACCCACTAACATATTAAATACATAACGTTCCATTAGTTGAGCAGTAATTCTTTTGCATTTAATATATTTATTGGGTAAATTTCATCCTTACCCAATTAAAACATGCATGCATGTGTATGCATATGTGTATGCATATGTATATGTATGTATGTATGTATGTATATGTTACGGGTTGATCAAATCACTACAGCTTATTTTTCCAAAAGCGTCCTCCGGAGTTTTAGTACTCCAGGACATATTTTCGTGGGGTTGACCGAGTCCAACTCTGCGTATTTTACGTACTTGCACGTATTTCTTTTGACTTTTTGGTCAAACATCTCGCTTTTACTTTTATTAATTTAATAAATAAAAAGTAAAAAAAAAAATATTTGTGCGAGAGCAGCAATCTCCACCACCCACTCTTCCATGTCTCCAGATCTCATGCACTGTTGCACACGTGTGACTGCGTGCGTGTCTCTCTGCCTCTTGTCTATTACAATCAACCCAAACGATTATGATAAGATCCTGTCTCCTTTTCTTTTCTTTTTTACTTAAAAAATTATTTATCTCACATACATATATATATATATATATATACATACCCTTCAATGTATATTTACTTATATGAGACCAAGACGAATTGAATAACATTATCTACATGTGTGTGTGTGTGTGTGTATATATATATGAGCAAAATAAAAGTTTTGTTTTGAGTTGTTATTTTCTTCTTCTTAATTCTGGCAAGGAGGACATGAAATGAATCTGTACATGTATATATATAGAAGTACTCAGTAACATTATCTACATGTATGTGTGTGTGTGTATATATATATATATATAAGCAAAATAAAAGTTTTGTTTTGAGTTGTTCTTTTCTTCTTCTTAATTCTGGCAAGGAGGACATGAAATGAATCTGTACATGTATATATATAGAAGTACTCGGCATTCAGTTGATGGTATTTAAATTCATCAATCATCTGTATGTTTATATATATATATATGTGTGTGTGTGTATGCATATATGCATGTATCTACACTTATTATATATATATATATATATATAAGGGAGATACTAACACGCAAAATATTTGATAAAAGAAAAAGTTGATGATGAGCCGATTTCAGTCTCGCGGTCAGACCCCAGATAAGATAGTGTCGGCAATGCAGAAAGCATCGTGAGTGCGATGCATGGGATTTATATCTCCCTCTCTCTGATATTTAAATAAATATATTAAGAAATTAATGATGAGAAAAGGACAGTGCCAGTTTGGCAGGAAAATGTAAATATATATCTATATATATATACGTGTGTGTGTGTGTGTGTTTGTAATATATATATATATATATATATATAATATAATACATGGGCGATTTGCTGTTTACATGTTGGGAATCTCTCACTGTGAATCCAAAATTTTCATGATACTTCAATAGTTAAGACCTTGTTTGTTTCTGTCAACTTACTGAAATCCCTTTTTATTTATTAAATTGATTAAGTAACAACATCTACACACACCCATATACATATATATATATATATATGTATATATATAGATAAAGGTGGTGTCACGAGGTCGTACACAACTTTAACACAAGAAACCACAAAGTAAAACGATCAAAATAAACCACCGAACCCACATCTTTGTTTCTTCTATATATCGTCCAAACGTGTTTACTACATACACATATATGTATGTATGTATATATATATATATGTATATAGTTAAGGAAATTAATTAATCCGGATTAATGAATAATCGAGTTGAGGAGTAATTAATTAGCAAAAGGGTCTCTCGAAAATGCAGTTTCGTCGTGGTATTCTGTTAATTCATGGGAGGTTGAGATTGATGAAAGGGAAAATAGCTGGGAAGCTCCCGGGAAGGAAGACTATAATTGTTTTTGTCCTTAATATTTAATTACTGTCTAATTAATTATTAATTAATTAACTAAGATTGTTAATTAATTAGTCTAATTGGACCCCGTGACGGTGAGAAATTTATTAATTTCAAAATAGATAATAATATATGCGTGTAAAGACAAAGAGCAGTTTGAGGAAAGTTAGATGTGATTGAGATTTTTGTCGTATTGGTGTGGTTAAAAATAAAAATGGTGTCACGGCGCAGGGTCAGGCGGAGAGAGGGCTGTGGGGAGACCATGTATGTCCTTCTGAAACCCCACGGGAACTTTCTTTTGCCCCCCAAGTTTTACACCGCCGACACCTCCTTGAACTATAATTATTTTACTTACTTCCCAACTTTGTCAGATATTTCTGCAGTATTACACCTCCCCTGTACCTGTACATACACCTCAAACAGATATATATATTCCACCCTTCCACGAAATTGCTTCATCCGGGACAAAATATGGTTTTACATGTGCGACGATACACACTGTGAAATTGCTGGTGTAATCAGAGCAAGAGAAGATACCGAATCAAATGAATTGATGCACGAACAGAGTAAACGAGTCATAATGTGGATGACGAGTGTCCCTAAAATTTCAACTCATGTTCTCCTCTGCCCTGCGGGTGACGGGACAAGGAGTGTTGGCATTTTGTGCGGTGGATTTTACTAATGGATTTGACAGTTTCCTTCCCGCTCCCTTGGTTTCATCTCCTGATGTGTCGCCACTCACCATTTCAGGCATGCAATGCGGCAGTCTTGTACACCAGCTTATAATGCACTAAACAAAACAAGCATCTAGCTTTTGGCTTTATAGCTGTGCTTGCTCCTCCACAAAAGCCAATGTCAGAACACTCATTTCAGCTTCTACTTATAACCTACTGCTTACCAAAGTACAAATTACCTTGTAGGATATGTTAAACTTCTTCGCTAAAAGCCTATAATGCTTAGCACTAAAAGGCACATGATCGGAATCAATGAGGTCCCTTTTGTTCGTAACAAAACTGAAACTTTTTGTGAAAGCTATTTCAAAATTCATTGGAAATGGTGTCAATCTATTTGAAATGCATAATCCCAACTCAACATCGTAACCATTTAGGAGCTCAATTGTTATAGTTTTGTGAACCACAGCATTGTAGTTAATGTGTTTTATGCCCTAGAGCCTAACATCTTAACATAACTACCTTGTCTATTTAAGAAAGAAAGTTTTGTGAGACCAAAAGTGGAGATCCCCAATTCTTTATTTCCTTAATCACATACATGTTTAACTGTTAATACCAACCAATCTTGTAAATGACATTAGAAAATAAAGACATTTGTACTAAAATATCTGACCTAACCCAAAGTTCAAAATCCAAAATCAGAACACGAACAAGATGATATCCAAACTATCTCAGCTTCTAGACAACCGAGACCGTTCAACTCCATCCTCAAATGACTCGTTCACCCAAACTCATCAAACCTCGAAGTTAACCAAAATCAGATTATCCAACTCCAAAATATAACTATGATTGAACTCCAAACTCAAAACCTAAAAGTCACCTGTATCAGAATTGAGCAACCTAAAGTGACCAAAACTCTCAAAACCTTTGGAAAAGTACAGATCAACTTAATTTGACATCCATAAGAAACTAACATCCAAGTAACCTAGGGTCCAGTTAGTCTAAAATCTGAATAACTTAAGAATTGGATCACCTGATATTTGATTACCCAAATAATGCGACAAACATGAAACATGAAAATATCACTAATTATATGTGAATTTCACACTTCCCGTACCAAAAAATCATTGCCTAACTGGAAAAAAGTGTCAGGACTCCAAACCATGCTTTTTCATAGTATACGGTTTCAGTCATAACTTCTCAAGAAAAAAAAAAAGTTTCACTAATAAGAGGAGGTTTCAGTAGAACTCCAGCCACAACACATTACAAAAACATAATCATGTCCCGCCAAAAGTGTACATAGCTGGCAAAAAGTTAAAATTCTATATACCGAGTCTCAAGCCATTTCCACAGGGGTAGAATACAACAAATAGATCAATCACCTCCAACTTGCCTCTTCCATGTGTCTTCCACAATCAACTCGTCAACTCCCCAGTCCTCATAACTGAATTCATTCATTATATAACAAATTTAATTGACAGATGAAAACTTCAGCAGAGGCAAGGCACTAAAGAAATAAATTCCTGAATTCTCTTTGCAGAATATGTCAAAGTAGCAAAAGAAGTGAAAATTATCAGGGAAGGATCATTTCTGCTAAACAGAAAAATGAGGTCTCACCTTCCATCAGGTAGATAGCGTCGGATGGTAAAGGGTATCTTCCGTTCACGAAGCTCCTTCATGGCAATCTGACAATCAAAATAAAAGGGCTCAAAACCTGTGTAGCATCAATCACAAGGAAAAATGGAGAGTAAAACAAAACAAAAACAGAGAAAATATAACTGTAATGGAACCCACAAGCATCATAAGCATGTCATAGTGAATTCGCTGGAGGGGCTAAAAGTGGGTGTTGGAAAGCATTAAGTGGATCACACACTTTTGTTTTTGAGATAGAGCAAATTGCAAATTGTGCTCATGGGAACTGAGGTAAGAATTGAGGAGCTGCCCCAGGTGTTTGGATGTAAAGTATTTTCCTTCCCCAATAAATCCCCTGGGCTGTTTCTTGGGTCTAAGAGTGAGAAGAGGTGTCTTTTGGGAGCCCATAGTGAGTAAAATGGAGAAAAAGCTTGCAGGTAAGGGGGCACCAAGCCAAACAAGTTTGTGAGTAGTTTGTACTTGGCTCAAACATAGCTTGTTTGAGTTTAGTCAAACTCAAACTCGAGCCAGGATTCAAAACTGAAAAAAGTTCATTTATCTAAGCAAGCTTAAACTTAAGCCTGGAAGTATTTGGTCCAAAGTTCTGGAATGTACATTTATCTATTATGAAATTAAATATATCTTATTATCTGTATTAAGAAATGGTTATGTTTTAGTTGCATAGTAAATTCATTTGTAAAAAATTTAAACAAAAAGATAAAATGATAAATGAGTTATCAAGCGTATTGAACTCAATTTTATATAATTGAAGCTTGCTTAGGAACAGCTTTTTATTGACCTTTTCTCTGACCGAACTCAAACTCTCCTTTCAATAAACTAGTTGAAGTTTTTAGAGAAAATAAACTTTTAATTTTTTATTCCTTATTTTGTTTATATTTAGAAGATATATATAGATTAGTTATCCTTATTCTATTTGAACTCTAATTATAAGATATAATTATACTATTAGAACTTTAAATAATATAGTGTTCTACTCAATATAAAATCTTTATCAACACTAGCCAACCTCGAGCCAAAGAAAAAAGAGTCAAATCGAGCTTCACCCAAGCTCGAGCCTGAAAATATTTGAAAAAAGTAATCAAATACTTGTGTATGCTGCTCCACCTGACTCGTTACCACCCCTACTTGCAAGTTCGAAAATTACATCCACTTAAAAGGTTGCAGGCTAACCCTAATCAAGAGTGTTGCCTAATCTGCGCATCTATTTCATGTCCTTTTTCACCATTGAATGTGGCTAACAAAATGAAAAATTTGCAAAGCAAATTCTTGCAAGTGCCAGTGAATGGCAGCCAAGATATCATTCAGTCGCCTAGGAGTTTTTCAATAGGCTTTCTTTAATGGGGGTCTTGGAATCTAGTATTTGGTTTACTTCTGACCAAGTTCTCCTTGCTAAATGACAACAAAGTTTTTTCCTAGAGAGGCTCTGTTATGGAAGATCCTTAATGCTAAGTTTGGGCTCTTGACATATGACTGGATTACAAAAATTCATAGGAAGGCCCTGAGCTGTAGTATGTGGAGGTGGATCTGGAGGAACTATGCTGCTATTGTTGACGATATTAAGTTCCAGGTGAGGCACAGGAAACATGTTTGGAGGAACCTTTGGTGCGACAATAGTTCATTGAAAATAGTTTTCCAAAGCGTTTGGAGGAACCTTCAGGAGTGAACGCCTAGTGGAGTATTCCTCTCCTTAGGAACCTAAACGATTTGGAGATTAGTGTTTGGAATTCCTTTCAACAGTTATTGGCGGCAACATGCATTCATATGATGGATTAGTCTTTTTGAGAGTTGTCGAAAGATGGTATACTCACCATTAAATCTTTCTATAGGCATATCCAAGAACCTAAAATTTGGACGCCTTTCTGTGAAAACAAATATGGAAGACAAAGGCAACTCCCAGTCATAAAATATAGATTTATCAGTGAGAAGTGAACCTTTTCAGAAAGAAAAGCAAGACTGTATCATATACAAAAGTTTGTCCTCTAGGTCAACATATATGTATGTCTGCTCGTGAAGCACAAGGAGTAGTTGACTAGAATATGACGGGATATAATAAGAACAGCTTTCAAGAATGAAAGAAAGAAAAGAGTGTTGATTTTGATTGACCAAAAGCCTACGTTATATAGGAAGATAGAACGAACATATTCATAGTTTAGCATCGAATATGAAAAATCATAATTCTAAGAGCAGGCTCCCAATTGAAGTGATCCTTTTCTAATTTTTTTCCAGTTCCAGTGAAAGGCATAAATGGAGATTCATCAGACACATGGAATTAACACAAGGCTTCATCCATCTTTGTAATTTGATATAATCCATCAAAAGCTTACTGATAGGTAAAGTAGGAGAATGTTCAGTTTAAGTTCCTCCATTACAACTAATTCGTGAAACCTAATTTAATCACCAAAGGATAAACAAAGAAAACCTTAGCGGCTGGCAGTTACAAATGTACTAGGACAAAATGCACATGGGCACATCAGTGACAGGAAGTTTGCCACAAGTATTAAATGGACTTGATAAATGAGCTTGTACATTAATGTGCATGCTAGAGTAGAAAAGACAACAAATCAAAAGAGAAAAGGTTCCTATTGCTCAGCATGAGTCTTAGAAGAATCTTACCTCAAGAGGATCAGTCTCACCCTCCAACTCAACCATGACAGGAGCATTCATGCTGTACAACCAGGAATTATGGTATTAATCCAATTTGAAAGGGCATTAAAAATGGAATCTTGCTCATAATAGTTACAAAAGAAACCTGATCTGTAAAGCTCGGGTACCCAAGATTCTGGCACGCTCATATTTAGTCATATATTTTGACGTTTTACGAGGTCGTTCTTTGGGCACTGCCTCTTCTTTTTCATCAGTTTCAACAGTGTCACCAGGGACATCTTCATTATCCTTATTATCTATATCCTCTTCTGCACCTTCCTGTCCAAAATCCATTGCTAATGATTCATCAAAAGATAAAATAACTATAACCAATTTTTTTTTAGTTATCAACTTATACTCACTTCAATCTCAGGCTCTGGTGGCTCATCCTCATATCTGAAGCAACAATAAAGGAACTTCAATCAAGTTCTTGAGCCAACAAGGGGAAAGAGTCCCAACAATTATAGCAAAAAATTAAATGCCTTCTTCTTGATAATGAAATATGAAAAATATTTTCCAGTTATGAAAATGAAAATCCATAAGTCACTACTAACTACATGAAAATTATAGAGGTGGCATGTGCTGAAGTGGCAGAGGAATAAAAACCAACAAAACTTAGGTTGTGGCATGGATAATTATTGAGCTAAATATAACACAAATCAAATATTACGGAGTTGACAATGCAGGCACCTAATGCCCACAGAACAACTATAAAGCAGAAGAAGCAAATCCAATATCCTTCATAATATTTGGCTCATGCATAACCATTCTGAGGTAATAACATCCTGGTAAATTCAGCCTAGCACAAACCAGATTCCTTCAATGCATCAACAATTAGTATTCTGTATTACTTCTGTTAAAAACAGAGGTCAAACAATTATATCAAAAGCTAAAGCAAATTAGTTAATCTAGTATTTATTTATATCCTTGACACGCTCTCTTCTGTCTAACCAGATTTTCAAGTTTAGCACGTGTACTGGATGGAAAATCCAAACATCAGGAAGCGCAAAAAGTGGATGAATGGACAGAGGCAGACGGAAAACCAAAAAACAAGAAAGACTAAGTAGTGTGCATTGTTAATGAGGGTACAGGGTTCCAAGGCTTGACTGGGCTATGCTTTTTATACATGTTAAATAACAGAGTTGAGCCAATTATTCCAAAAGACTAAGCTGATTGGAAGCTATTAGTTACAGTATATTCATAATAAGTTATAAGAATAACTGGAAATTCTCCACTTTAGGATACGCCAAAAGTTCAGTCTTTAACCTTTTTTTTTTTCCCTTTCAGTCGGATATAATTCTCATGTTGTATTGCAAAATTTACAAATCACCAGAGGCAAAACGGGAACATCTCATGGAGTAAGGTCAAGATTTTCAATGAAGCGAATAAATCTTTACGATCATAACGAAGTAAGAGTATGTTATGATCAAACCACTACACACCAGCAGTTCCAGCAGACAATCTACTATTTGCGGAAAGAAATTCAGATCCTTCCCTTAATTTCCCCATCAAGCAAACAGAAAACCAAATTCAAATTAACATTAAACTTCTCTCCCCCGAGCAAAACATCCTTGCGTTTGTACACAGCACACATGCATGACGCAACGAGATGAATACATATATTTGAGAGAGAGAGGGGGTACCCCATATCATCATTGTAGTCTTCGTCTGCCATTGTAGATTGCCGGTGATGCCTTCTCTCTGCTCTGCCTTACGCGCCCAAAACCCTAGCTGACAGGAAGCAATCAATTAAGGGAAAAGTGACAGAGCCCCCCGATGCTACTTCCCTGCGTGTACTTATATATACTTCGAAGGGCTTTATT
The DNA here is from genome assembly GCF_054855325.1 of Carica papaya. Taxonomy (NCBI): domain Eukaryota; kingdom Viridiplantae; phylum Streptophyta; class Magnoliopsida; order Brassicales; family Caricaceae; genus Carica; species Carica papaya. The sequence goes on from NC_142311.1 coordinate 35,792,898, forward strand.
GTAAATTCGGTCGTATTGTTTGTTTCTATTTTTTTTTTTAATTCTAATCCGTACCAATCACCGCTAACGAATTATAGAATTTAATTTTTTTTATTATACTTTCAATTATATATTTTTAATTGAAATACAATTTTCAATAAACAATTGGCATAATTTTTAATCAAAAAACGTTTTAATTGTAAAATTAAGGAAAATATAATATATATATATATTTATCTTTCACTATTCGATAAATTAGTATATTTTTAACAAGTTTAATTTAAATTTAATCAAATTTTTAGTTGAAGTTATTAGTAGAATTTTTAATTAAATGGTTTGTAAAATTTTAATTTTAATTGAATTTTCAACCAAAATAATTGTATTATTTAGTAAACATTTATTTAAATATTAAATTAATTATAAATTTTTTAATCAAGCAATTAATGAGATTTATTTTAAACGAGTTCGCTCGTGTGTAAAATGTTTTTATGATAATTTGATTAATTTAAATTTATATTTTTAAATAAAATAAATTGTTTAATAAATTGGAACTAGCTATTTATGTAACATTCAATAATTTTTTTATTTTTTTAAATATACTTAATTATTAATTTAATTTAATTTAATAAAAAAATAAATAAATAATTTGTTAATAATTAAATTGAAAATAATTTAAAAAAATAGGTAAAAATTTAGATTATATAAATATTTTTAAAAGAAAAATAAAAAATCGGTGGTCAAAATGTAATTTAAAAAAATTGTACAATATCAGATGTCCGATCAGTTGCTCCAACCAAGCAGAACGCGCCAGATGACAGAGGCGCTGACGCGGAGGGGAGTCACGTGGGCAATCTGCGAACGCGCGATTAAATAGTTGAGCTCTGTTCCCGCACGCACGAATAACTCAGATTGAAATCGCACACGGACAGCTCAGATTGACGTAAATTAATTTACGTCACATTCGTGCTATTGCATAATTTTATATTTTGATTAAAAAATTATATTAATGTTCATATTCAAATCTACATATTTATTTATAGTTAGTATATGTTATTCGACACATGAATTAAAAAATTTATATATATTATTTATTAAATATATAAAATTTAATAATAACAATTGCATAATTTTGAATGATAAATTATTTTTTTTAATTTTACAATTGCATTTTAATGTTATTACAAATGCAAAAACCAGCAGCGCGGTTCCGCGTTCGTTCCCGATGAGGAAAAATATTCATGCGGCTCCAAGAGGCGGGAGCGCATTTTAGCGCCAATTACAAAATCAAAATGGCGGGCGCAGAAACCCTTCTCTTCAAATTTTAAGCGCCCAACCATAGGAACCTCCTCCGTCAAATCCGCAATTCGGCTTGCAGAAATTAGAAAAGAGATTAACGAAAAAGGTTTCAAATCTCAGCATCCGGAATTGTTCTAAACTTCGATCGCGATGGACGTCTCGAGGAGAAAGGGCTTGAAGCGAAAACTAGAGCAAGATTTCCAGGAGGAGAGGCAAAATTGCAAGTTGGCCCTCATCGACCCCCAACCGGAGCACGATCGTCAAGGTCTGCTCCTCGAGATTCGCTCCCAGGTGGAAATTCTCGATTATACTTTCTCTTCTGACCAGGATGATCGCGCCGATGCTAAGCGCGCTGCTCATGCTCTCTCTGAGCTCGCCAAGAACGGTACGCCGCTCCTTCTTTATGCGGATCAGGATTGTAATACGTGCGCTTACTATGTCCATAAGCTGAACAACTTCTACTTACGTGTTTATACATATGCCTGTCTTGCAATTCTATTTCCAGGAGTAATCAAAATGATTGTATTTGGCCGTGTAGGTTTTACTGCCTCGGGTTGATCTAGTACTCATGTGAAATGGTCACTCGCGGTGTTCGCTTGAGTTTTAGTTGTCTTATTGGTTTTTCCATTCTCCGCTTTTAATGAACCGCGTTTGTTCGGTTTAGTTTTGTCGTAGTTTTTCGATGAACTCGTTGCATATGATATGTGATTCCGGTTATTTGAGCTGTTTTGGGGTCTAGGTGTGTTGATTTTGGTCATTTTGGCAGAGGACAACGCTGACCTGGTTGTCGACTGTGGAGCTGTGCCTCTGCTAGTGAGGCATCTTCAGGCGCCACCGCCTTCAAAAGCAGATGAAAATGGACCCAAACCTCTCGATCATGAGGTGGAGAAAGCATGTGCTTTTGCCCTTGGATTTCTCGCTGTAAAAGTAATTCCAATGATTCCTCACCATTTCAAAATTTTTCCATTAATTCTCTTTATGCTTAATGCCTTTTATTTTCTTTTATTTTAAGCTCTCTTCACTCTTTGTCTCTTGTTGTATTATCAACTGTTAAGTGTTTGTGCCAAGTATATACCCTACTAAAGTATTTTATTTATACGTCCACTTGTTGTTGCAACTCCTGCAGAAGATGTCAACCAACATCACTTGCTATCATATTTTCCCTTCCATTGCATCCGAAGCCACTAGCCTTATTGCCTCTATAGCTCGATATAATTTATGTTCATATTTTGTTGTAGCCGGAGCACCAACAACTTATAGTTGATGCTGGAGCTCTATCACACCTTGTGAACTTGTTGAAGAGACACAAGAATTGTGATAACCCCCGCACTGTCAGTGGTGTTATTAGAAGAGCTGCTGATGCAATCACTAACCTGGCTCATGAGAATGCTAGAATTAAAACTCGTGTCAGGTATACTTGTTTGTATGTTTGCTTTCTCTCATTGCTGTCACATCCTCATTTGATATGATCCAGTTTTTATCCTCAGAAATGAGGGTGGCATTCCACCTCTTGTTGAGCTGCTAGAGTTTGCTGATGTAAAAGTGCAGAGGGCAGCAGCAGGGGCCCTACGGACTCTTGCCTTTAAGAATGACGAAAACAAAATTCAGGTCAGGTTTCTTTCCGCTGGTCATATCTTTTAGTCACTTGAGCGTTATTGTTTACATGATAGAAAATTTGCAGATCATTGAAAGCAGTGCTCTGCCCACCCTTATACTGATGCTTCGGTCTGAGGATCCTCTTATACATTATGAAGCGGTGGGCTCTTGTCTAAACTTTTATGCCTTGGTTTGTGTCCACTTGGAGTTTTATTGCTTTCTTTAGCTGACTTCCAGAGGATTGTCAGATTGGCGTGATTGGGAACCTTGTTCACTCATCCCCAATTATAAAGAAAGAAGTTATTCTTGCTGGTGCCTTACAACCTGTTATTGGATTACTAAGGTATTGCTGGAATGCTTGATTTTCTATCAGGTGTCACTTTTTGCTTAGTGAGATTATAGTTTTGATACTCTATTGAAATTTGCTTCCGTTTCTTTCTCCAAACTCTATTAATGTCCTTAGTGCCAAACAGAAAAAGAAAGAGCAACTTGAAGACATAAAAAGCAAAGAATTTAGTTGTTTACATGCTGAAGCATTAATAACTTTGGTGACAGATCTTCGTGTTCAGAGACACAAAGAGAAGCAGCATTGCTAGTTGGACAATTTGCTGCTGCTGATTCGGATTGCAAGGTTGATATCTCTGTTCAATGTTGGATTTTTAGCTATCAGTACTCTGCTGTATTTTATTTGTTTCTTTTATACGTTATAAAAAGTGAGACTGCTGCAGGCGCACATTGCTCAAAGAGGAGCTATCCCGCCGTTAATTGAGATGCTTCAGTCTTCAGATACTCAGCTCAAAGAAATGTCAGCTTTTGCACTTGGGCGTTTAGCTCAGGTATTTATTTTGTATTACTATTATTATCTCTATGTTTATAATGGCTCTGGAAGACGCTACCTGCAATTTATGAGTGTAAAATTTTATTTAAATGTTCTTGGCAATTAGTTATTTGGTTTTCCAATAAAACATATTTAAGACGTTTAACTAAATTCTTTGATGATTGGGTGGTAACTTCAAATGTAGGAGACTGTTGCTTGTCTAATTCGCAAACATTAGGGTGTTTATTTAGATAGTTATCTGGGAATCATAGAAATCTTAACATCTGTTTGCTAATATTGCTTGATGCCAGGATGCACACAATCAAGCTGGCATTGCTCAGACTGGTGGTATAGGTCCGCTGCTCAGCCTTCTTGATTCGAGAAATAGTACTCTGCAACATAATGCTGCATTTGCTCTGTATGGTATAGCAGATAATGAGGTAAGTATTGCCGGAGCACTTTTTTCATTTGAGTCATCTAAGAGTGTAGTGAAGCTTATTTTAAGTTTTATGCAGGATAATGTTGCAGATCTTATCAAACTTGGAGGTGTCCAGAAACTTCTGGATGGAGAATTCATTGTTCAAGTATGCTTTAACTGCTTTCTGTATTTCATATATGGGGGTCTTGACTTTTACCAGCCTTTCATGCTGTTATTCTCCTCACCTATGCATTAATGAATTAATAATTTAGGTCCTTGTTTGCGTTGGGTTTCTATTTGGTTCTTATATTTAAAATGTAATTTCAGCCAACTAAAGATTGTGTGGCAAGGACTCTGAAGAGATTGGAGGATAAGATTCACGGACAAGTAAGTTGATTTATTTTTAGTTCTTTGCACTTTATTCTTTCAAGGTGCTTATTACACAAGCAGTGGCTCACCACAGCACAAATTCTTTTTCTGTTTTCTCGATAGGTGTTGAATTATCTCCTGTATCTGATGCGGGTTGCAGATAACACTGTTCAAAAGCAGGTTGCTTTGGCTCTTGCTCATCTTTGTGCCTCTTCTGATCGAAAAACTGTTTTTATTGATAACAAGGGTAGGAACGCATGAGCTGTCACTTATCCTTCAGTTTCTGGAAAAACCTTTGCTTTATTGTTCATTTGGCTCTCTATTTTCTTACCTGTTCGCTTTTAATGCATACCCTGTTCTTTTAGGATTGGATTTGCTGCTGGAGTTCCTCCAGTCTGCAAGCCTGAAGCAGCAGCAAGATGGTTCAGCAGCATTGTACAAGTTAGCTACCAAGACTATTTCACTGTCCCCCATGGATGCAGCTCCCCTATCACCAACCCCACAGGTACCCTTTTTAAGCATCTACATAGTTAAATTTTGGAGCATTTATATTTGTTTTAGTTTGGGGACCCAGCTGAAGTATATGATAGCAGGGAACATGGATATGCTGATGCACTGTATACTTCAGAGAGAGGAAAGGAAGATTTATCTCACTCATTAATGTAGATATTACATCCTTTACCTATGACTGGTAGTGAAAGTACTGTAGCAAGGAGACTTAAGAGTAAACATAGGATGTGCGCGAGTAGAGATAGACACAAAAAGACATGTAGATAAAAGAGTGGTTACATGTCCTCATCTATATGCTCCTTCAAGATGATGCTCCTGTTGGATTTAGCAGTCTTAGACCCTAAAGCTTGCAGATGATAATTTGGTTGTGCCTTTATAAGAAGTTCAGCAAATTGGTCCTTCCTAGAAGCATGCTTGACAAATAATTCAGCAGCTGAACTTCCTTACCAACGAAGTGTTAATCAAGAGCAAAATGCATCATCTGGCTACGGGAACTGGGTTTGCATAGAAATTGGCAATACTAACATTGTTAAAATAAACCTCAAGAGGTAGTAGAGGAGCCACTTGAGACCCAGCTAGTAATGATAGAATCTAAGATAACTAGGCAGTGAGGGATGTCACAGTAGGATGCTTTGGCTTAGTTGAAGAAGGGGTTATGTTATGCTGCTCCATGCGGTATGCTCAAGAGTTTTGAAATGTCTGTTTTTGATTATCAACTATGACAACATCCTGCTTGGGTCAACCTTTAATTACACATGATTTAAGTTGAATTATTATGTCCAGTTTGCCTTCATATATGGGACTCGGTTTATACGATCACATGACTTTTTCGCAGGTGTATTTGGGTGAGCAATATGTAAACAATCCTACGTTGTCTGATGTGACATTCCTTATTGAAGGTATGATATGGTTTCTCTATGATTTTATACAAATGACATACTTTGGTAAATGTGTATATATATTGTTTGTTATCACACTGGTGCGGAGTTTTGAAGCTTATTGGAAAAATCATTGGTTCTCATGGATCTTTTTACATAATCAGGCAAAAGGTTCTATGCCCACAGAATTTGTCTCCTAGCTTCATCAGATGCATTTCGTGCAATGTTCGATGGTGGATACAGGGTGAGCATTGCTTCAATGAGTTTTTGAATATTTTTCCTATGAGTTTACTCATTTATTACGTTATATGAAATTGTAGACACTTGGCATAGCATAACTTAAAATCATTAAAAAAAGTAGCTTAAAGAAGATTTTTCAGTAAGTAAAAAGTGGGTAACCTTTTTAATGCTAATTGTTTATTACTTACGTGGAGAAAACGAAAAATTGAATATCAGGAGAGGGATGCCAAAGATGTAGAAATTCCAAATATTAGATGGGATGTCTTTGAGCTGATGATGAGGTTGGTTTCAAATCCTCTTCATAATTTCTTGTCACACATGAGCAATTCTGCCATAACATTTCTTAACTTTAACGGGCTTTCCGTACCTCTAGATTCATATACACAGGATCTGTAGCTGTTAATGTTGATATTGCTCAAGATCTCCTGAGAGCTGCTGATCAATATCTGTTGGAGGGCCTTAAACGGCTATGCGAGAGTGCCATTTCAAAGGTATGCATCCCGGTTGGGGTTTTTTTTAACTAAGGGAGGCCAAGAAGTCAGTGTCTTTTGTTAACCTTGATATCTGCTTTTTAAAATAAATACTGATTTTTTTTTTTTTTTTAATAAATTTTTCTCAAGGATATCTCGGTTGAAAATGTATCACTCATGTATGAGTTATCAGAAGCCTATAATGCCGCGACATTAAGGGAATCGTGCACACTGTTTGTCCTGGAGCAATTCCAAAGGTTGTCTCAGAAGCCATGGTATGTTATTCCTGTGTATGATAATCAGATGTCTCTACAGCATTTAAAAGTTGAATACCATCAAAGACGAACCATATTGGCTTTTTCCTACTTGCATTTGCTCTACATTCCAAATCAATTTAATTCTATCCTGCTTCTACTAATTATGGTGCTCGTCAGTCCAGTTATGTTGATATAATTACATGCATCTGAAAGGTCGGGAGTCAATTTGTGATGACTCGCAGGTTTTCTCGATTTATGCAACGTATCATACCAGAGATTCGGAACTACTTAACAAATGCACTCGATCGGCCTGTATTACAGAACCAGACTCAGATGTAAATGATTTCACCGAGGCTGACTTCGATCTGGTGCTGCATGCTTGTACAGTGAACTTAGATAGTCGTCCATCAGCTAATTGGGATATTACCAAAAGGTTTTCTCTTTTTTTTTTTGGAAGTGGGAAGAGGTAGGGCTCCCGTGTATGGAATGCTGCTAACGTCTCATTTTTTCTTTTCAACTCGTCAGTTCTGTTGTAATTCAATTTTGTATGTAGAAATTCTCTTCCGATTTTACTTTGGTGCTACAAAAATTGTAGTGTCCTTCTAAGTGTATTTATTAATTTGGAAGCGGACCAGATTGAGATCGTGTCAGAAATTTCCTTCCGTTCGAATTGGACTGAATCGGCACCGACTAGTTCAAACTTGAGTTTTTCTGAAAATTATATTTTTTAATTGAATGATTATTTATTCAATACATTTATGTTAATTACATAACAAATAAAAAGTATAGCAGCGAAATCAATATGTCAGAAGTTAATATAATTTATTATATATTCTGTACGTGAGCTGCATATTAGTTTTGATTTGTAATTTTATCTAAAAGCAGCAATTTACGCTTTTGGGAACACTGAAAAAAGAAAAAGAAAAAGGGGGGGTTTATCTGCTTGATAGACCAGAAACGGAGAGACGAAAGAAAGCAGGAGCGAACCGCCATGGCTGTACAGCTTTCGAGCCTCTGGCTGCCTTCTCCCACAATCTCTGGTCGGTGCTGTAGCAAATCAGTGGCATCTTCCCCTACTCTTCTCTCGTCTGCAACCGCATCTCTCTCCTCCCCGTCTCCTACCGTTCAGGCAAGACTGATTGATTCTTTCTTCTTCATCCATTTTTTTTTTACTCATACGGCCGTGCAAGCACCCGTGTATGCTTTTTGCTCGCACTGTTCTCTCCGTTAATTGGTTCATGCTTCTTGATTGGGAGTGAGACTTGCGGGTTAGCTTTCACCTGTCTCTCACTTCTAGCATTACTGATTAAATTTTCTTGGGGGGGGGGGGGGGGGGGGGGGTGCATTCGAAGAGTGTAAAATCAAAAGGAGAGTTAAATTGAACGAATAATTTTATTGAAAATGTAAAGTTTGGTGCAGATTGTTGGTGGGAGAACCCCGAGTTGGAGTGGAAATGAAACTTCTAAATACGTGAATACGGTTGACGATCACCAAGGAGAGACTGAATGGACTGATCTGGAAGCCGATCTTTGCTACTGGACCAAAGCGTTGCGTCCTGTTCAAGTAATATTTAGTTATCAACTGAAATTTGTTCATCTGGAAAAGGTTTATTATTGCGGTAAAATGCTTACTTGGGATGCTGCTAATTGCGCAGTGGTATCCTGGGCATATTGCCAAAACCGAGAAGGAACTTAAAGAACAACTCAAGTTGATGGATGTGGTGATTGAAGTGCGTGATGCTAGAATTCCCATGTCCACTACACATCCTCAGGTTAAGATTTTTTTTTTTTTTAATTATTCCAATACCATTTACGTGCTTAAGTTATAAGATAAATTTTGACTTATGTCAGTTTTGATTTTCTTTCTGGCCCTTTTCATAAGATGAGTAGGAAGATTTTTTCTTTGTCCCACTGTTGTTGCCTGTTTGGAGCGTGAAGAGTTCCACAAATTCGTATTTTGTTCTTGATCAGTGACTTCTAGAGATTTTAATAAATGATATAAACTAAATCTCACTTAAAAGTTAAAACTTGGGATTGTTAAGATGACATGTGTAATGCCGTTGGAAAGAAACATAAGTACCAGCGTTACCGTTTTGAAATGTCTCTTTGCCCTAATCATTTTTGGATATAGAGATAACTCAGATTCTACCGAGTTTGACTCAATTCTTTTTGTACGAGCAGATGGGTTCATGGCTAGGAAATAGGAAAAGGATTCTAGTATTGAATAGAGAAGACATGATATCCAAAGCAGATAGAAATGCTTGGGCAACATATTTTGCTAGGCAGGGAACAAAAGTCATCTTCTCTAATGGGCAACTTGGAATGGTATTTACCTTATATTTTCTAGGTGTCCTTCTCCCTTCTCCCTGAAATGTATAGGAACAGATGATTAATCTTGATAAATCTTGTATGGCAAGTGCAGGGCACTATGAAGTTAGCTCGTTTAGCAAAGGCATTAGCAGCTGGTGTAAATGTCAAACGCAGAGCAAAAGGACTGCTTCCTCGTCCTGTGGGTTTCACTAAAAACTAAATCCAATTTTTAAGCTTCATTGTACATCTTATATCTTTCACTTTTCCTTTGCATTTTCTTGGTATTTTCTGCTCCCTCCTTTCTCAGACATTGGATCAAGTTACCGAATTTTAGTTTTTCCAGTGCTTAGTGCTGCTGAATATTGTTCAGCGTTGATTAATAGTATAGAATTTTATTATTTGAATCTTCTTTATCAAGATTCTCTCCGCTGCTGCCCATCTTCAGTGGTCTACAACAAATTATCTATATGGTTGACGATGTTTCTTTTATTACTATGCAGGTTCGTGCTGGAATTGTTGGGTATCCAAATGTTGGCAAGTCATCTTTGATCAACCGTTTACTGAAACGGAGAATGTGTGCAGCAGCTCCTAGGCCAGGTGTTACAAGAGAATTGAAGTATGTTAAGTTTAATTGTAAATTTTGCCCATTTGAAAGATTTTGGAGTTTTATTGCATTCGCAGTAAAATTTTCTCCCCCAAATTTTTCTAGTAATGATACTCAAAACTTTTTTTTTTTTAATATAATATGCCAATTAATAGAGCCATGTCTACTGTTATACATTTTTCCTCTGTAAAGGTGGGTTCGGTTTGGGAAGGATCTTGAGTTGCTTGATTCTCCTGGAATACTCCCCATGCGGATTAGTGATCAAGCAGCAGCAATAAAGCTTGCGATCTGTGATGACATTGGAGAGAGATCGTATGATTTCACCGATGTTGCTGCAATTCTTGTACAGATGCTGGAAAGGATTCCAGCAGTAGGTTTGTATTCTTTTAATGTTTCTTCTACTTCTGCTAATATAGCAACATTACTTGTTCCCACTTCCATCAGAGGGACATTTTCAGTTGTGAGGAAGTCTCGCATCCAATTGATACATACGTGATCTTTTCATTTGGCATCATGCGATGCTATTTATAGGTTTGTCTAAAGGAAAATATAATTCTTTGTGAGTCAGGATCCTTGTTCATGGTTCGGATTTAAGAAGGTACGAGTTTGGGTCTCAGGAAATTAAGGATAAAAAGGGGAAAATTATAAAAAAAGTAAATTAGTCTTTTGCATGTATTAATTAGGATTAGTGTTAGAGTAATGTTTTGAATGTATTTCCATAGCAGCCACCGCTGCATCATAAATGACCACTATTTCGGCTGGTGATTTGGGTGCTTTTATTGCTTAATAGTTTATAAAATGCTCAATTTTTTTGCTTGCAATTATGAAGGAAAATAATAAGAATAATTCCATCGGATTTCCCTCTCTGTTTCTCTTCTATTTCTCTCTTCTTCTCTCTTCTCTTTTCTTTCTTTCACAAGATCAGACAGCCATGTCAAAGGCTTCCGACATTGGGTTTAAGAGAAAGAAAGAGAGATAGGAGAAACAGAGAATTTAGGGAGAAAGAGACTGAAAGAAGAAAAATCCGTAAGAGAGAGAAAATGAGAGAGAATAGAATACTGAGAGAGAAGAAGAGGTTTCAGAGAGGAATAGATAGAAAATCAGAGAGAGAGAGAAATCTTAAGGATATTATGAAAGTTTACTCAAATAATTCATTTCATTCATTGGTGCCCCTACTTCGAACACATTAGATTATATACAAGAAAAGATGCATGAACAAGTTCATAGATAGCTAAACGTCCCAAAAGAGCCGAAGAGCTGCAGAGAAAAACCTTACATTCACCGAATGAATATGGAAAAGGAGGCAGTCGGTTAACCTAGGGTTTGAGAGGATTAAATACCCCTCTTACAATCAAGACACATGTCTCCCCCAGAATTCCCGTATGCATGTCACGTAGCCTATTTTTTAAACAGTATACCCTTTAGGATTTGGATTCCCTGCAGACATTTTTATTTTTTTCCTTCTGTTTCCCAACTGATCTAGTGTTTTCTTGCTCATTTTCTCCTGATTGCACTCGGATCCTTACATTGTGCCACATTATATTTCGAGATTTCTGCAGAACATTGTTAGGCTATTAAAATTTCTGCACTCATTATTGTGATGTCATGCATAGTAAACCTTATCGAAAGAGACATAAAAGACTTATGAATTAAGTTGTCGTAGAACATCGCTAGGCTTGGTCTCTTTTCATGTTTTTCAACCTCAACGTCTTATATTAAAGTAGACCAACAATCCCAATTCAACTTTGAATTTACGTGGTAATTGGATGAAATTTAAACTGAAGATCTTCCTCTTACTTCACCTACTAGTATCTAGATCTAATTTGCTTTTTTTGTTTCCTTCCAGGCAGAGGGGCCCTTCAAAATCGCTACAAGATTGATGTGGATGGTTACTGTGGTAAAACGTATGATTCCCATCAGGGTAGTCTGCATACCTTTCAATTAGATAACTACTTGAGAATAGGAAGTATGAAGGCCTTTCTAGGGAACGCTAAATTGAACATTATAGCACTTGGGTGGCATAAAGGAAGACAAAAACATTAAAATAAATCATCTTATGTGGGGAAGTCTCGGTTGTCTTTTGCTTTAGAAAGTTTGGGAGATTCATTCTGTGGAAGTTTTGCACTAATTGTTTCTATTGATTTTTTGTATTGCAGATTTGTCCAGAAAGTCGCCATTCAGTTGTTCAATGGGGACGCCCATCAAGCTGCATTTCGCATTCTGATGGATTTTCGAAAAGGGAAGTTTGGTTGTATCGCATTGGAGAGACCTCCCTGCTGATGCCGTTGGATGTGATACTGCACGAGGCAAATCTTTGATTTCTCGAGGCTGCCAAATCAAAAAAGGTTATGAAAATAGAACTTGGAAATCCTCAGATTGAAGGAAGATGCAAAAAGTCCATCAAGATGGGATGCCGTGAAAGAAGAGAACTCCATTAGAAATCATCAGATTGAAGGGACCTATTGCAGGTTGGTTCTGAAATACATTGAAGGCTCTTGAAGCTTGATTCGAACAGATAGTAAGTTTCCATCTCAGGGTTTATTCAACCATCTTATAGAGTTGTTTTCTCATGAGCAACCATAACTAGTGACAAGTAGGTGAAAATGTCTTGTACTTATTGCAGACTGTAAATTATTTCTCCAAGCAAAGAAGTATAGCAAAGCATCTTTCATTTTTTTAAAAGTGAAGCATATATTAGTCATTTCTTGGCCTTCTCTTGAAAATTTTGGATTGCCAGAAGGGTGAAAAACCAAGTAGGAGTTAACCCTTAAAGCTAAATTTTGCTGCTTTGTTCTCAATTTTTTAGTTTGATATTTATAAACTTTTTAAAACTATGAATTCAGTTTCTTAATGCACTCTAAAGGGTACGTTCAAAACACATTAATTTTATAGAATTCATTTAGAAATGTAGATTAATTTTTTAAAGCATGTATTTAATTTCAAATAATTCTTAGTGGGATTGGTCAGTTCTTTTAAATTTAAACAAAAATATAAACTTCAAGGTTAAATCTTTCACACTGCAATGGTGGGATTTAGTTGATAATGAATTAAATATGAATTTACAATCTCCAGATTTTTGAGGATCAATCTTTAAAATATTAAAATATTAAACAGGATCAGAGGAACAACCAATAGTCATGGCGATAGCCTCTATATATTTTTGCTTTTACACAGAAGGAAAACATCCAAACCATAAGGGCTAATTGCTAAAAGGCATGAAAAGCTGGAATACCTGAACAAAGACACACTATCAAACAATGATGAAACAAATACAACACAAAATCTACAGAGAATCTTGTCCAAGAAAAATCACCAAAGCCTGCTCTCTCTTCACCAACATTTCACTACTTGTCACTAAAAAGATTATATGTAACATCAACAAATTCTAATCTGACTGAATTTAAGCGAAAATGGGTTTTATTTTACACGGAGATGGTTTGCGTCCTCATCTTGCAGTTGTTGGAGCACAGGTGGAATCACCTTTACTCGACCAACTTTCCTTGATTCTACAGGCTTGGATTGGCCTTTCAATCTGCAGACCTTCGGTCGTCGCTTTGTCCAACTGACAACAGTATCTCTGAAATGTTCTCACATTTACTTGTAGCCTAAAATCCAGGCTAAACAAAAACGTCATCTCCAATCTGTTCAACTCTGCAGTCGTTACTCCTCCAACTCTCGCATAATATGCATTATTGAAAAATCTGCAAGGATCACGGAAAAAGACATCTTAATTCTACATCAGAAGGAACAATAAGCCAAAAACCTGAACAGAAAAACATAATATACATGATTGAAACCAATTCCTTGCTGACAAATCACTCCCTAAGTGTCTATAACGGTCATCTGCATGGTATAATTGAAGGCCTAAATCAAGTTCATCCATTCATTACCATCAGGAACTTCTAACTAAAAATATCCCTCAGTGACATAATGATTATCTGCATCATGGAATTAAGGGTCTAATCAAGTTCATATATACATTATCATCAGGAACTTCTAACGAAAAAAATGAAGCATATGTTTCTTTTTCTTCCCTGTCTAAAGTAAGCGAAATGTAAGATTAGTTGGGATAAATGCGAGAGAACTAAGTCAGAATACTTGCTAATAATTTGGCACAACTGCTCAAGTGTTTGAAAACACAATCTCATCTTGGCTAAACAAGAACAGCATGGGGGAAGCCTAAGGCTGAACTAGGACCGGCAAACTTGGCCTCTGACATAAAATTTGAGACTGGGTTTTGGGGGAAGATAAGGAAGAACAGTCTTGTCGTTGACACATGCAACCATATACACGGCATGCTAACTATCTCTTCATAAAATTATATGAAAGACTCAATCAGGTCAAACTCCTAGTTGAAAAGTCAGTAAAACAAGTTTGAATCACTAGAGTTCTAATATAAGTAACAAACACCTACAAGGAATTGGTACTTACGCATCATCAAAAACTTTGGCTGCTAACATCACACTTGTTATAAGAAGCCGGTGAATATTAAGGGAAGTGAGATGAACATCAGTTTGCTGAAGGAATCTATCCACATAGATTTGGGCAACAACAAAGCAGGAGGGACTGCAGCCAGAGTACTTGAAGATTCGATCAACATATTGCTGAATACTGATAGTTGGAGCTCTTAAACCATGAAATACAGTAGCAACATCTTGAATTTGCATCGTCTCAAGTAGCTTTTCATTTTTCTGGACACATCTCTCAAGTAATGAAGAAAGAAGAGATAAAATTCGTGGACTTCCTGAAACTCCTTTGCCCAACTCTTTAAGCCCTAAATCGGAGTATATGTCCGAATTCTCACTTTCAGAATCGAGTGCAAGGCTACCCATAATTATACTGCACTGCAAAAGGTAAAAACCAATAAGAAGTCCAGCATGAAAAAAAGCCACCAGTGCATTTTAGTTGGAGGAAGCTGGGATATATTATCAAGAACAAATCTGAAAAGGAGTATATTAACATATAAAAAGCAGTTCCGGTGATAAAGGAAAGTGTCTGAAATGTATTAAGATTCAATTTATTAGGACTTAAGTTGAAATTCACGACTTCTGTAACTTCTATATATTTCAACAATGTGATTGTTGATGGTGAAATATTGGTAAGCTATCAAATAAATTTTTGGCAATGTGGAAACTTTAATGCTTTTCACTACGGTCTAATTCTTGATCAAGTAGTTGCAATTAATAACCAGTCATCACTATCCAGATTCAGGCATCTAGAATATACGCACGTGAAGAAGAATATTATAAGATTATTTTGAGATAAATCTTATAATTGGTTAATAGGATCACATATGAGTTGACAAATTCTGTAATATAACCGGTTAATTTCAAATTTATGTCAAATATTATAAAAATGAAATCTAAAGTGCATTAGTTACATTTATAAAGTCTGCCTAGAGTATCTTATAATTACTCGGTGAAGAAAATGCACCTAGAACATAGCAAGGACATTATAGTTTATACTTGACACAATGAAATTATACACTATTACATTAACATCTAATGGATTGTGTACTTTATATGACATTATCACAAAAATAATAAACACTCGAATATTTTGGCAGTAATTAAGATTTCTTTCTCATGCACACACCGTATGGAGAGGTGTGTGATAATGTATACCATATAGTCGAACCATCGATTTATAGAGGACTCTGGCAGTAAAGCATCGATATATATGTTGTGTCATGCGATAAACAAGCAAAAAAATCAAGAGCGGAAAGGTAAATAGACAGAAAATTTACAAGACCCCATTTAGTTACATTGATCTACTCTCTCCAATGGAGATGAATTCGGATTCGTGTAGAGAGAAGAATCCAGATCTAATGTGAAAAATTCGGATTCTCTTAGAGAGAAGAATCCAGATCTAATGTGAAAAACTCTAAAATTAACAATGTGTTTCTCCTTCTCCTTCTCCCTCTCCCAAACCTGAATGCAGATACACCCAAGTCCCACAAAGTAACTTACATGTCAGCTTAGTGCTGCATGGAAAAACCCTATTATAACAATATAGAAGGTGTTAAATCTAGCCTCATACTGTTATAGCAGACACATGAACTTATATTCACCACTTCATGCCGAACCTAGTCTCGGTATCCGTCAACGCACATTATTTAAGAAATTCCGGAGAAATGGTTGACAGATCCAATCGGGACAAGGAATTGAAAGATGAAACTTCGAACTTTGCAGCATAAGAGAACTTCCCAACCCAGATACTAATCTTACAATTATTTATAACAGAGAAACATTAACCCAAAAAAGGTAGACTAAAACAACCAGCAAACCTCATAGAGAAAGGAATTCCATAAAATCAACAGAAAATGGGTATAGATAAACCTATTAGACAAGAATTGGTTTACCATGGGTTACTGAGAGTAGAGATCCGTAATTTAACAGGAAAAAGGGGCAAAACCCGTGAATGAAATCCAAGAGATAAAGAAAACCCAGGTTGGCAAATATAGAATGAAATTGCAACAGTGACAGAAAAGCGAGTAGAATGAAGACGACAGCTGGTATTGTCAAGAATGGAAGAAAACCCGTAAAGGAAAACGAATAGTAAAGCGAGTAACTTACAAGATTGTAGTCTGTTTCTTGGGGAAGTAGAGTGAAGATGAAGAGAGCAAATGGTTGTCTTCTCCTCTCTCTCGGTCGATTTGGTCTCTACATTTTCAGGCTCAGGGAGAGAGAGAGAGAGAGAGGAAGAAGGGCGCGTTTGTTTATGGCTGTGGGTAAAACTAACAGATCATTAGATGCAGGAACGAGCACTGTCGGTAGAGCAAACTCAACGTGGGTTTTTTGAATGGTTGTCTTCTTTGCAGGGAAAGTGAAGGAGGCGGCGTGGGTCCCATTCGCTTTTTTTTATTTATTTAAATAATGTTAATTAATTTTTTTTAAATAATTAAATATTATCAAGTACCGAATAATCTTCAATAATTATATTTCTTAATTTAAAATATATACAACGATTTTTTAATTTTTTTATATTAAAAAAATAATTAAATCTTCTTCTTATAATTTTATTTATATTTAATTAACTTTAAAATTACTTTTTTTTTAAATATTTTTAATTAATGACATCATATATGTCTCTTAATTCATAATATATATGACAATTAGTTAATTTTTATCTCTTTTTATATTAAAAAAATAATTAATTAATGTCCGTCTTGTAATTTTATTTATATTTAATTAACTGTGATTTTTTTTAAAGATAAATTTATAATTTTTTTAATTATTTTTAAATAATCTATATTTACATCAAATTTTATGTAATTATGAACATATATATTTAATTTTAAAAATCTATTATTTAAAAATTTAGTTTTTTCCAAATAAATGTTTAATAATTGACTTGTGGAGAATAAGGAAGTGATTAAAGACAGAGAGAGAGGAAAGGTGTGGCAGACTGGAATTATAAAGATTTGTTTGGTAAGGTGGACCTCCCATTTTAATTTTTTATTAAGCTATGTACAAATCATATACTTTCTAGACAGCAAATTATGCCTTAATAAATGCTATATATATATATATACATATATATATATATACACACACACACACACCCTACAATTACAAATCTACCAAACGAACCCCATTTATTTTCTTTACCCCTGCATATACATATTTTACTCTCTATCGTAACTTTATAATAAGATAAGTCGTTTATCTTATTAAATAAAATATTATATATATATATATGACTGTCAGTTTATAATATATTAATAAAATAATAATTTTTATTTTGATCCAATTGCTTAAATTTCTTTTTTTAAAAAAAAATTATTTAAGAGATTGAGATTTTAATTTATATATATAAAATTTTCGTGTGTATAAAAATTTAAAAGGAATGCTAAGAATTACTTTAATTTATAAATAAGTATATTTTTTTTATTTAAATTTAATTTTTGTTGATACATTTAGAAAATATAATATTATTGATAAAAATTCGTGGTTAATTTAATTTTTTTAAGATATTCATTTCAAAATAGTTTTTAGAGACAGAATTAAAATTTTCAAGTAACATTAAAATATTAATACAATATTCAAATCACGAAATAAAATCTGACTTCTAAAACCGATATAAATGTTTTTATATAATTTTCAAAATGGTATTCAAATTTTAGTACGATATATTATGTAACACTAACGACTCGAGACTATTTTGAAGATTACAAAATTACAGAGAAAAATCTGACTTTTAAAACTGATATAAATGTTTTTATATAATTTTTAGAATGGTATTCAAATTTTAGTACTATATAAAATGTAACACTAAATTGCGAGTCACCAATTTATGTGTGTGTGTGTATATATATATATATATATATATAATATTTGTCTTGGTAGAACTTTAGTAAGTTTTCAAAATAACAAAATGTAGAGTATGTTACATTATTTCCAATCCATCATTCTTATACTTGGCTTGTTTCAGAAGCATTTATATATCTCAAAAGTAGGTGTTATATGCTTATTCGTTAAGAAAGAAAGAAGAAGATTTTATTTTGAACTTCATAAAATCAACAAAAGTTAGTTCTTTACCTTCTGACTTGCACAGAAATAATTATAACATTAATAATTACAATTTGGGAATTTGCAATCTCATAAAAAGGAAGAAATAGTTATATATATATAATATATATATATATGTATCTACCAATCATGTATTTTCTAATTCTTTATCTTCCATTTTCAGAAGCAGTTGGAATCATCCATGAAAAAACGAACTGTGAAACCCACCAATCAAAATCTATATATTCACCGGCCAACATTCTTTTAATGCACTGTAGTTGATTGCTCCTATGTGGGTGAGTCCATGCAGGAAATCACTTCCATCTCCACTTTATCATATACACAAGCAAACCCAGTAACAAAAAGCCTAATATGAATAAGACAAATAAAAAGAATGTAGTAATATTCCTGCAGAATTTAAAGCCTCATATATATATATATATATATATATTTGTGTGTATGCCATTTTCAGTGGTAAACAGCTTGTTCTCCATTATCATTACTTGGATAAGCACTTCATTGACTAGATGGCAAGTGAGACTACAAATTTTTCTTCTTCATCTTAATTTTCGACTACTTCTTTCCAGGCCCAATTGCCCAAAGCAGGGGACTTTGGAAAAAAATCACTGTGAATCGCATATGGCAATGTGGCATAGCAGGCAAAAGTGACAAGAAACGAATTTGCAGAGGGGACATACACACACACATATGTCTGTAATATTGAGATAAACATGGTATTAAAACAATACCAACATATAAAAAGTTAAATGTTGTAAAGGAAATAGACTGGGAGATAAAAAGTTAAATGTTAAATGCAATAGACTGAATCGAAGTTCAAACAAAAGTATAGACCTAAACAGGTTTCTCAGTAATCTGGTATAACCATCTATGTAAAACAATGAGGCTAAAAATTCTAAGCAGCACCGAGTTCAAACCTTCCCCTGAATCCGTTCTGTCTCATAACTGTAACCAGGCTCTCCACGTAATTAAGCATATAAGGAGCTATAGGTCCTGCTTGAATTGAGAAAGGCTTGGTCTTCCCGGTACATGGGTCATACAAGCCGATGGCTCCATCTTTTAGTGCCACTAACAGCTCTCCGCTATTTCCAAATCCTAATGGCTTCATTATAGTGAAAGGTTTGATAGTGAACTGATTAGTCCATGACTCCGCAACACCGTATTCCTTCATCAACCAGATGTCATAGCATGAATCTAAGTTTGCATCCATGTATGAAACAAACATCGCAAGAGATCCCTTGCATGCAGATAAACTTCTTGTACTTGGAGCATAACCGAAATCCGGAGACATCATTTCCCCAAACACTTCATTACTTATGTCAAAGGAAACAATTAAAAAAGTTTTGGAATTTTCCTGCCTATTCACTCTAACTGCTTGCCAGTGAAATGCACCGTTCACCACTGCTTTACATGAACTCTCCCGTACTTCTCCTTCCACAGTGTTGTCAGCACCCCTCCAAGAATTACCATACAGTGTCCAGACCTCTGCTTTGGAGCAATTTTTCCCTTCATTGTTTATGAATCCAGTAACTCTTACTAATTTATAATCCTTATTAACTGAATCATACCCAACCCCAAAACAGCCCTTTGAGTCGGCAGCTTTCATGGTGCTACATATTGCCTTGGATTCTCTTATTGCAGGATTGATGAAGTAAAAGTCTGCAGCAGGATCTGAACTTTTGCGAGCACGCACGCATAGCAATCCATTACAACATCCAATTAATGTGATACAAGCATATTTTTCATATGGTATGTTCAGATATATGAACTCGCTGTGTGTTTCTTGAGTAAGCAAGTTCACAACATACTTTCTTAATGTTGTATCGGTGTTAATTGCAAGGAAAGACTCTTGTTCCTTGTTGTTTTTGCTGTCAACTGTGGACTGATGCAGGTGCATGTCTACCAAAGCAGGTTGATTTATGAGATTATACCATACTTTGCAGACAGACTTGCATGTCATCAGTGTTTTCACAGGTAATCTTGCAAGGATGCGAATGGTAATTTCGTCGGGCAGATAGGTTGCCCCGACAGCAGCCATGTAGCTTTGCGGTTCAGGATGACTCCTCCTTTCTTCTTCTAGAGCTACAGAGGCTGATGAAATCGGCAGCTTAAACATTTAGCATCTCAGCGCCAAATTCCCTAATCCAAATATGAGAATGTAACAAAGAAAAAATGAAATGTACTAGCAAGTAGCAGATATAATGTAGGATTATAGGTTCATCCACAAGGAAACATATAGGATTAACTCGAAGAAAACGTTTCCCCTTCTCTATGATTGCAGGTATCGATCATACACACACTGACATACAGGTAAAAGCTTCAATCGCCACCATAGTCACCGAACTCTCTGTTCTTTCTCCTGAAGATTCTAATTTTCTCGAGAAAGTCAAACAATCAAGACTAAACATGGATTTCACTTTTTCTAATCTAAACAAATTTGAAAGCGAACAAGAAAAAGCTTCAGAAACAACCGATCAACGAAGGGCTACCAGAATTCAAAAACAAAACGATGAAACACGGACAATTTATCGAGAACTCGAATCGATTAACAAATGAGTTGAATTTGAATATGAAAAAAGAGTGGAAAATCAAAGAATTTGGGACAACTTACAAGGAGAATCAGCTCCGATTAGGTTGAGAAAAGCTCGTTTGAACATCCGAGTAACGCAGCCAGTGTCTGTGGATTCAACAGAACAGTCGTCTCATTTCGCTGCTCTCCCTCTCTCGCCCACGTTTTAAGTGCATTCTGGCTCACACGCCAGCGTTTGTTAGAGCGTGTGGGGTCCATATAATACGAGGTTGGGCTGCTTAGGCCCCCAGTAAATCCACGTCAGCTCTGACCCCACTTCAAGTTCCGCTCTCTATTTTTCGGATTACCCTATTTAATTTTAAATAATTATGGAGATTTACTAAATATTTTAAATAGAAATTGATGTAATTATCATATCATATAATTATAAACGACGACGTTAGAGAATTTTAATTGAAATACGAATTTTGAATTATTTTTTAAAATATATAAAATAACTATAGAAAATAAAAGATTAATACAGATTAAATTTTCACTAAAAATATAACTAGTGCATCGAAACCAAATTATGTACTTTTCGATTTTAATTAAATCTAATTAATTACAAATTAAATATTATTTTTTTATAAAATTAATGTTTATCACATTCTTAAAATAATAAATTGTATTATTTTAAAATTTATAATTCTATAAATTAAATTTTACCACGTAATGGTAAAAAATTTTAAAATTTTCAATTAAAATTTATTTTTATAAAATTATTTTGATTTATCACGTCTTTGTATAATCAGAAATTTTTTGATGAGAAATAAAAATTATTTTTGCGATTTATATTTCATTTTTAATATTCTAAAAAATATAGTAAATAAATATTAATAATAATAAAATAATTATGTTATTTTATTTAAGTAAAACGTATAATAATATAAGATATTAAAATTCTTTTCCAATTAAAAATCCTTTAAAAAGGAAATTCCAAAAAGTTGAGGGTCATTATTGTCATTTAATTTCAATAACAAAACCTGGTAGCGTAAATTGGACGTCATTTTTATCATTTAAAAATAAATTGCCATCATTTCCCTCCATTTCTCGCACGCACTCTTTTGATTTCTCTGTCTGTGTTTGATGATTGCGCTGCACTACACCTACACTGTACCCTCGCTATAAAAGCCATCGATTCCGTCGCGATTGTTTTCTTTCTTTCCATCCGTAACAGAAAAGGTAACTCTCTTCTTCTTCTTCCTCAATTGCTCTCGTATCCTCTGTCTAGGGTTTGCATTCCATCCTATCTTGCTCGGAAAAACCCTAGAATGTGGAGCTGTTCAATATTTATGATTCTCGAGGGTTTAAAATATGTCTAAGTCCATTTTCTTGGCATCTTTTTGCAGGTTTTGATTGAATCTCGTATTGTGCGCTTCGAGTTGTTTTTTCCTATTTCCGAGACTTCTCTAGGTACTTTTTTTTCGAACTCTTTCGTCTTCTTTCTTACTTACTGATTTTATTTCCCTGATTCGTTTCCGATTGTTGCGTAGTTTCACTTCTCTATTAGCTTCTAGTAGTTTAGCGTCAGAAATTTTTGTTTATTTATTTATTTATTTATCTATTACAGCGTCAGAGATTATCAACTAATTTACGTCTGAATTGAGAAAGGTTGTTTGGCTGTGTTAAAATCAACTTGTGAACAAGTGCTTAATCACTTGTAGTTTATTTATAATGTTTGTACCGAAATTTCACTTCTCTATTGGTTTCTTGTGGTTTAACGTCAGAAATTTTTGTTTCTTTGTTTACTTATTACAGCATCAGAGATTATCAACTATTTTACGCCGAATTGGGAATGATTGTTTGGCTGTGTTAAATTCAACTTTCGAACAAATACTTATTCATTTATAATCTTTGTTTATTAGATATCCTAGAATATGAATGGAAGTATGTTGTGGAGCTGTCAATTTCTTTTCTCAAATAAATTATATGTCTAATGATTTTTTTTTGGAGCAAATGAAGAAGCAGTTAAAGAGCTACTTCTCGTTGTGTTTAACCTATAGACTTTCCAATTAGGTCTTCTATTATGTAGTCTCAGTTGCTACTCATGATTAGGTTTTTTCTTTTCTAATCTTGATAGAGTAAAGAAAGCCACAAATTCTTGGGACCTTGACATTCTAGTGAAGCAAGCAAGACATAAACCAATTTTACTATAAAGAATTGTGTTTTCTGTACATTGTTTTTATTCTACTTTAGTCTGTTTTATTGAGTGGATAATTAATCCATAAATAGGTTAATATATATTTTTGAACATCTAAGGAAATTTTTGTTCTTCTTTCATTATCTCAAGTTTTCTACGTAGTCTCTGTACTTGTGTTGGCCATTGAATAACTCAATTACCTGTCCTTTTTTCTTTTCAGAATTTTGAGTTATTGTAAGTTATACAAGAACAAAAGTCTTAATCTCTCCCTGTTTTTTGTTGGGTGGGGGAGTTTGGAAGGTGGAGGGGCTTTATGTTATTTGATGTGGATAAACATAGCCATTATCTCTTCCATTTACTGTCACTTTTTGGTTTCTTGTCCACATCATATTTGTTGCTCACAATGTGATACTAGGATACCCACTTTTTTGCTATTTATAGCAACTTGACTATTGTTATTGTGCCCATGCTGCCATAGAACTCTTTCCAGTTAACAGTTAATGGCCTTTAATACCAAGATTCTGTTCTTGCTTTGGTTGAAATTCTTTCTTATGTGAATTCTGAAATACAACTAATACTTTGCAACATAAATTGGGGAAAGAAGTTTTATATAGTTCAAGTGAGATTCAATCTATTATGTGAGAGTGTGCTACATTTGCTGCTCAACTGGAGATCTAGAACAAGATCACTTTATTGGCACCTTAAAGAAATTAAATATAGTTCACATTGGAAGGAATTATCAACTTTCATGACTGTGGCTAGTTAAAGGATAGATAGATAAAATTTACTTTTCTATTTACTGTTCATTCTCTGTTTTGTTAACTGTTTTTGCCCAGTCGTTATATTGCCTTGAATTTAATGTGTAGCATATCAACCCTCATGTCACTTTCATTGCTCCAATTTCTAGTTTTGGGTTCTCTTCTAGCTTAGAAACCTTTTCAAGCCAAGCTTGTTTTCTTTTCTAATTTTCTTTTCCATGCATCACATCAACTTTTCTGTCAACTTTTTCATGTTTTACAATCATTTAATAGCCTTCTTGATGATACCTCTTGATTAGTGTATTTTCTTTCCACAGAAAAGTGTAGATAATTTGATAGAAAGTCTACATGATTTTTTATTGTGCTTTTGTTTGCTTGATACTGGTAACAGATTTGTTCTAAATTTGGAATGCGACACGTTTTTCAGGTTTGTTGGACATGGATCCTTCAGTGCAGACTTTCCAACACCGCTCACTATCTGTCAAGTTGTGGCCCCCCAGTCAGAGCACTAGACTAATGCTTTTGGAGCGGATGGTCAAGAACCTGACAACTCCATCTATTTTCTCGAGAAAGTATGGTTTGCTGACCAAGGAAGAGGCTGAGGAAGATGCAAAAGAAATTGAAGAGGTAGCTTTTACAGCTGCAAACCAACACTTTCAAAAGGAGCCAGATGGTGATGGAAGTTCGGCAGTTCAAATTTATGCCAAAGAATCCAGTAAGCTCATGCTTGATGTTATTAAAAGAGGCCCAAAAGTGAGGGAGGATGGAGAGGTGAGGATAGAAAGAGCTGCTGGCCTTGAAACTGTCTTTGATATTTCTGGAGGCCGAAGAGCATTTATCAGTGCAGAGGAGGCTGAAGAACTTTTAAGTCCCTTAAGGGAGCCAGGGAACTCGTATACTAAAATTTGTTTCAGCAACAGAAGTTTTGGCTTCGATGCAGCCAATGTAGCTGCACCTATCTTGTTGGCCATTAAGGATCAGTTGAGAGACTTAGACTTATCAGATTTTATTGCAGGAAGGCCTGAAACAGAAGCTCTTGAAGTCATGAATATTTTCTCTTCAGCTTTGGAAGGTTGCCAATTGAGGTATTTGAACCTTTCAAACAATGCTTTGGGTGAAAAGGGTGTCAGAGCATTTGGTGCCCTTCTTAAATCACAGAATAATTTGGAAGAGCTGCATTTGATGAATGATGGTATCTCAGAGGAGGCTGCACAAGCTGTTCACGAGCTAATTCCTTCCGCTAAGATGCTCAAGGTCCTTCGATTTCACAATAATATGACAGGAGATGAAGGTGCAATTGCTATCTCTAAGATTGTGAAACATTCTCATGCCTTGGAGCATTTCCAGTGCTCTTCTACTAGGGTAGGTTCAGAAGGGGGTGTTGCTCTGGCTGAAGCACTCAGAACGTGCACCAATTTGAAGAAACTTGATCTACGTGATAATATGTTTGGAGTAGAAGGTGGATTGGCTCTCAGTAAGGCCATATCTGTATTTGCAGACCTGACTGAGGTTTATCTCAGTTATCTGAATCTGGAAGATGAGGGGATAGAAGCACTTGCACATGCTCTCAAGGATTCTGCACCTTCACTTGAAGTTCTAGAAATGGCAGGGAATGACATTACTGCCAAGGGTGCTGCTTATTTATCACCCTGTATTTTGTCAAAACAATTTCTTTCGAAATTGAACTTGTCTGAAAATGAACTGAAGGATGGAGGTGCTATTATAATTGGAAAGGCATTAAAGGAGGGCTGTGGCCAATTGACTGAAGTTGACTTGAGCACAAACCTAATCAGGAGGGCTGGGGCAAGGTTCTTGGCACGGGCTGTTGTTAACAAGTCTGGATTTAAGCTGCTAAACATCAACGGCAATTTCATTTCCGAGGAAGGGATTGATGAATTAAATGATATATTCAAGAACTCTCCTGATATGCTCGGGCCTTTGGACGAGAATGATCCTGAAGGAGAAGATATCGATGAGGAAGCTGAAGAGGAGAATGCGGAACATGATCATGAGCTGGAATCAAAACTTAAGGGCCTGAAAATCAAGCAAGAGGAATAATGTTTCACACATGTTCTCTGTGCCCTCAGAGGGTCGAGTGGGAACTTCCATATGTTGTTAATTTCTGTACCAAATTGTTGACCATAGGCATTTCTTCCTCCTCTGCCTCCGCCTCACCAAGTGTAGCACATTCATCCATTGTAGCGCAGAAAATTTACGAGATGTAGCTCTAATACTGCAGAAACAACTTGGTTTTAGATTTCCCAGGAAATCTATTTTTCTTTTGGACAGTCTTGTGTCTTGTTCTGTATTTTTTAGCTTTAATGATCTTGGAAGGTTGCAGCTTCCTCTTCTCTTTGTTTGTGCTCAGAAAAGTTCAATTCTCAGCTTCTAAAAGAGCTTCTTTTAGAGAACATTAGTCATAAAAGAGTAATGGTGGTTTTTGGTGAACTGTTCGCTATATTATTTTGATAAGATATTATTGAGATGCGATACAAAATATTTATATTTGATAACAATACACGTAAACTTATTATGAAAATACAAGACAGATTTTCTAGAAGCAATGTAGTGGCTTTCGGAAAGTGCACTTAATGACTCATTGCTGCTTTTTATGTATTTCACATATTCTCTCTTATGTGAATAAATAAATCCTGCTTTTTATGTACTCGCTCACGGTAAGTACAGATTCTCAAAACATTTACAGAGTTTCTCTCAATTTAAGCAGCTACTGTGACTTTTAGCGACTCAAGTATCTTATCATCTGTCTCGAATTGCATGGCCTTCTTGTCTCGGCCAATCTTTACGTACTCGTCAAATCGCTCCTTCAAGTCCTCTGGAAGATTTGTACTACTCCGCCACCCCAAAATATCCTTGGCAGCTCTTGGCTCTGCATAAAAATGCTGCACGGTGCAGAGATAAAATGTTCAGAACTCCTTTTGAGTTCCCCAAACTGTGTGGATAGAATTTGTAATTCGAAATTGGGTTTCGTTCAATTTTCAATTTTATGCAAAAGAAGAAATGCGATTTACCATATTTCGGAAAGGAAAAGCTTTCTTTGCATCAATTCCAACAGCCTTTGGGTCATAATGCACAATCTCAACTGACAAGCCTGCAGCTCGAGCACAAAGTTTTGCCATCCCATCAAGCGTCACGGCACGGTCACTCACGCAGTTGAAGATATTGCCAGATGCTGCATCTGGATTTTGAACAGCCGAAGTGAGCATGGAGGACAAATCTCTCACATGGGAAATATTTGTGAGTTGCATTCCTGAGCCAGGGATTGGTACTGGTCTGTTCCGGACAATTCCTGTTGGAAGAATCAATTTCATTCATATCAAAGTTTTGCCTGGCAATTCAAATGAATTAGTAGCACATATGAGATCTTACTATCGAAGAACCACTCTTCACAGTCTTTATTGTTGCCGGATCCGATCATGTACTGGGGCCGGAATACTGCCCAATTGCTGAAAATTTCTGCAATGTATTTCTCAACTCCGACATGACTAGCATCGGCTTTCACAACATCCTGTAATGCCAAATATCTTTTCAGTTGATTCTATATCAATCTTAAAATGCTAATGTTCAGTTGAGTCATATAATGTATGTATGCATATGTATACCCCTTCAACGTGAGGAGGTTCATCAGTCGGTTTGTAAATTCCAGCGCTGCTGATGTACAGGAATTGCTTCACGCCAGCACTTTTGGCCCAGTCTACTACAGGCCTATGTGTGAAATGCATTGCAGAGACATGAAATTGCAGAGCTGAAAGAATGAGTTTCAAAGAATTTGAAGAAACAAAACAAACCTCACAGTGTCCAGATCCTTGCCATTATTATCCAATACAACATCAAACCTTTCACCTTCCAATACCTTCCCAACTTCTGAAGGGTTTCCCCACACGGTCTTTCCTCCACCACTCACGATTTCCTTCAAGCAGTTGATAATCCAATTTTTAAGTCCACCCTTAAAATCAACATCCAAATTGAAAACACACAAGGATATACATACAATTTGCAGAAAGAGATATTCAAATCATACAGAGAATCTGTTGAATGGAGGTTTCTTCATCTTTTCCGAGCCTTCTTCCCCGACGGTCAGTACAGTAACCTCAAAGCCATTACTGAGAAGCTCTTTGGCAAAGGAGAATCCAATCACTGCATGGCCTCCGCTGTTGGTATTAATTATAAGAACCTTCTTGTTCTCTGCCGCACTGGCCTTGATTGTAAAGGAAGAAGCGGAAAACCGTTTGGAGCTTGTTGAGTACCTAAAGAAACGAAAACTGGAGAGAGACGAGGAAAGAGATGAGGAAGGAGAGAAGGAAGAGGTAGATAAGCGTGAAATAGGAAAAGAAGAAGACAGAGGGAGCTTGTTAGCTGGTGAGGAAAAGAGAAGAGAGGAAGATGAGGAAGCGAGAGTAGCCATTGATATCTGCAACTCTACTTCGTGGCTGATCGTTTTGAGAACCAGCAATTTCAAGGCTAAGTTCTGGATAAAGGCCTAATGGCCTGTTCTTTTTTAATATTCACCGACTGTCACAGTGTAATTTCCCGGGGGATTTTTAATTTTAAGAAAATATTAAATTTTGGGGATCGAGAGTGGGCCCCAAGCACGGCTTCAACCGGTTAATCTTCAGCCGTTGGATTCATTAGCGGTTTACGGTCACAAAGTCGTGGGCCCAATTATCTTCCAGGCTGATAAGATTTCCGAAACGTTATCATCAGCCGTTGGATTCCTCAAGTGGCCCACATAGAGAGATTGGAAAGTAGTTGGCCCAATCAGCTTTCAGACATCTTATATTAAATTCACATCGTATCAACGCTTCCTCCCCACAAACTAGCCGTTACAACTTGCCATCTCCCGCTCTCTCTGTTGTTCCCTCTGCTCTCTATTTCTCCATCTCTCAATCTTTCATTCTCATGGCGGCTTCCGTGCATATGCAATCAACTGTTCATGATAGCGAGGTACTCATCACCCAAATCCTTGACTTTTTTAAGACGCTTTCTTGATGGTTATTGAACATTAATCAAAGCTGTATCTTCAAGCTATTACTGATTTTTGTCGTTCTCAAT
Source organism: Carica papaya (assembly GCF_054855325.1). Taxonomy (NCBI): domain Eukaryota; kingdom Viridiplantae; phylum Streptophyta; class Magnoliopsida; order Brassicales; family Caricaceae; genus Carica; species Carica papaya. The sequence continues at coordinate 35,821,706 of NC_142311.1, forward strand.
TTCGATTTGCAGAGATCTCCAAGCTTCATGGCTACTTCTCCTCTATTTTGTCCTGCTTCAGATCTGCGCTTTGGGAGTGCTCTCAATGGCCAGATCGAAACCCTTACTGAGGATATCAACAAGTCTATAACTGGCCAGTGTCTTCTCAATGTATATTGCATATCGACTTTGCCCTTTTCCCCTAATTTTTATTTCTCAATTAACAGAGGATTAACGGGTGTTTTGTGTTTTTGTTTTTTGGTGAGGAATGTGGGAGAATCGGAGACGGGTCAATGGCTTAACGAAAATTCAGTACTTTTACTAAGTGGGTTTGATTCAATTTCCCATACTCTATCTCAGTTGTCGAACAGTCTGGACACTGCTCTTCAGGTAATTTCACGTTTCCTTACTTTTAGCAGAGTTCATTTAAAGAAAAAGGGAAAAAAAAGATTGTTAGAGTGCTTATATCTGTAGATTAGATTTTGTTTGGCAAACCACAAAAATAAAGGAGTCTAGTGTTTACAGATATATGATTCGGTGAATCTTTTTAAGAATTTAAAGACCCTTCAATCAATTTGAAGACCTTTAAATTCTTATTTATGTTCTTGCTTAACATAAGGGTTAATGGGCTTTTTTTTGGGTGAAGAATTTAGGAGAATCGGAGAAGGGTAAAGTGCTGAATGAAGATTCGATGCTTTTGCTAAGAGAGTTTGATTCCATTTCCGATAATCTGTATCAGCTTTCCTACAATTTAGACAATGCTCTCAAGGTAATTCAGGTTTCCTTCAATTTTAAACCTGGTTTGGTACAGTTCATTTAAACAAATAAGGATTAGAAAAATCATTGTAGTGCTTATTTCTCTAGATTGGATTTTGTTTGGAGAAACACAAAGAGTAAATGAATTTAATGTTTGCGAATATAAGATTTGGTGAATCTTTTTCAGAACTTACAGACGTTTCAATCTGTTTGTTTTTTGATTTATATTAATCTCTAGATTAGTCTTCTGGTATTGAGGAGATAGATTTTGGAGTCAACTCAATTCAACCCACATTGGCTCAACTACTTGTCAGAAATATGAGGAGATCTGAAGGTCTGAAGCAAAACAAAGAACACAAACAAGAGTCAAAGAAGGGTTTAAAGAGGAAATATGATCCAGATGTTTGCTCAAACAATCAATTAGATGATTCCCACCTTAAGAAAAAACAGCAAAGCTGAAAAGAGAAGAAAAAAAAAATGAAGAAACCCCAAAAATGTTGGTATTCTGCAGATTGCAACAGAGGCAATTTGCTTCGAGATGACTCTGATAAAGGGATTATACCTGAAGAAGAAGAAGAAGATGATCTGGTACTTAAACATCTTTCCCTGAAATCAAACCTTATTTTGCTCTGATAGCCAACAATGCTCAATAATTTTGATCTGGGTATGATTGGTTTTGGACAGGTGAGGCTCCCAATTGGAAGCATTGCTTGCAGAGAAATCAAGGCTAGCAAATGATAATGCAAATCTGGTTCGAGAAAATAAATGCCTTCAGAAATTAGTAGATTACCATCTGAGTAACTTCCCAAGATGTATTGCTTCCTATGAACAATTAATACTGAAGCTTTTTCCCAAACACCATTAGGCAACGATTTTTTGACTTGTGTTGATTAGAGCTTCAAGAAAGATAAGAAATAGAAGATCGATAAGGTTAGATGCAGAGGAATTTCGTAACACTTTCAATGTAATTGTATATGTCTTTTCTACCACACATGGTTGTAATAGTAAAATTTGATTCTTACACAATTCCAAGTTCTATAACTAATTTCAATGTTTATTCATCGTGAGAAATTTAACTGCCATGAAAAATTTAATACGTCATGATTTATGAAGAATAAACTCAACTTAATCATTATAACTCCGTCAATAACACTAACAAGTTGAGCCATTGACATTGTTAAATCAATTATTATACGATACTCACTGCCAATCCATAATAAACCCGAAAAATAACAAACAACACATTTCTTTCTAAATCTTCTAACTATGTTTGTGATGATCATAGTGCCCTGGTTCTTTCTTTACTGGAGTAAAAACCAACCGTTCTAGTGAGAGGACTTACCAATCAGGGAAAGAGAACAATCACTGCAGGAAGAAAACATTAGGGGGGGAACTGAATCGCAGCATAAAAGTCAAGCTGATGATATTTCCAACTTAGCTTCGAAGAGAATATCAAAAGATGAACTATGAAGAATGTTCTTGTGCCTGCTCAGAAAGTGAGGAACCATCTCATCAGGAAGGAGGACCCAAGAGAGGGGGGGGGAAATTAAAAAAAAAAATAAAAGAAAATTCCAAAAAAAATAAGAAATAACAAGTAAATTTTAAGTATAAACAAAGTACAGAAGCTTTTTGTTCCCGTTCCGGGATCAACAGTGGGCTCCAATCACGCCTTCAATCAATAATCATCGGCCGTTAGATTCGTCAGTTGTCCACTTGATCGCGTTGAACTTGAGGGTTGTGGGCCCAATCAACTTTCAACTATTATTAGATTTTAGAACGTTAGGCGAAATCGGTGCCTCTATTTAAATTCACATCATAATGACTTCCCCCCATAAACTAGCCGTTACTTCTCTCTCTCTCTCTCTCTCTCTCATGGAGGCTTCAGTCGATACACCATCTCCAGTTCATGTTAACAAGGTATCCACGACCCAAATCGCTTTTTTTTTTTTAAAGAAAAAATGGTAATCGAATATTAATTAAAGGGTTTCTTTTGATTGCAGAGATCTCCAAACTTCATGGTTACTTCTCCTCTGTTCAGTCCTGCTTCAGATCGCCGTTTTTGGAGTGCTCTTAATGGCCGGGTCGAAACCCTTCTTCAAGATCGTAACAAGGATGTAAGCGGCCAAATTCCGCCCCAGGTATACTGCTTACTCAACTTTGCCCTTTCATACAGTCACTTTCTGCCCTAATTTTTTTTTTTTCCTTAAGTTAGTGACGGTTATTTTTTTATTTTGTGTTGTTTTTGTTTTTTTGTTTTTTTGGTGAAGGATGTGGGAGAATCGGGGAGGGGTAAACGGCTGAAGGAAGATTCTATGCTTTTGCTGAGAGGATTTGATTCAATTTCACAAACTCTGTCTCAGCTGTCTAACAATCTGGACAATGCTCTTCAGGTAATTTCGAGTTTACGTAAAATCTGAAATCTGCTTGGCGCAGTTCATTTAAACAAATTGCCAAGGAGATCTTGCCAAAACACAAGAGTACATGATACAAATATAAGATTTGGTGAATCTTTCTAGAAACTTAGGCTTCTGGTAATGAGGAGATCTTGGACTCAACTCTTCATTGTTTGCTCTGTTATTACCAGGGAGCTAGAAATCTAGCGAAGCCACCCACATTGACTGAAATATTTCTAAGCAATTTAAAGAATTCAGAGGAGGAAGGTAAACACGAAGATTTGAAGCAAAGCCAAGAAGAAAAACAAGAGTCACAGAAGAGTTTGAAGAGGAAGTATGACCCAGAAGATTGTTCAGATTGTCAAGTAGATGATTCGCATACACAAAAAGAGGAAAGCCCAAAGGAGAAGAAAATGATGAAGAGAGCCAAAAATGTTGGTTTCTCTCTATGCTTATTCTGTTTCTTGACCATGATAAACCCATCAAGTTTATACTAATTTCTCCCTGTTGTTTTAACTGTCTTCTACAGATTGCAATTTCCATGGCCACAAAGGCAGCTTCACTTGCAAGGGAACTGAAGTCGAAAAAGTCAGATTTATGCTTTATGCAGGAAAGGTGTAGTTTGCTTGAGGAAGAGAACAGGAGGCTTCGAGATGGATTTGGTAAAGGAATTAGACCAGAAGAAGATGATCTGGTACTTAAAATATCTTTCCCCCCCAAATCAAATATTCTTTTGTATCGAAAAGCAAAAAGGCTCAATAACTGTTCTGGGTATTATTGGTTTTGGACAGGTGAGGCTTCAGTTGGAGGCATTGCTTGCTGAGAAATCCAGATTAGCAAATGAGAATGCAAATCTGATTAGAGAAAATCAATACCTTCACCAATTAGTAGAGTACCACCGGCTAACTTCCCAAGATCTCTCTGATTCATATGAGCAAGTAATTCAAGGACTGTGCTTGGACTTCTCATCTCCACAACCAGATGATGGAGGATGTGATGGGGACTACGATAATGATGAAGCTTTACAGACACCCGAAGTAAAAAATTTTGACTTGTCTACTTCTCTTGATGAGAGCTTCAAGGAAGAAAAAGAACATTAGATGGATGCAGAGCCATGGCGACAATCACTGTTTGTTGTTCCAAAATGTAAATTTTGATGATGCCTTGAAGTGAACCCCTTGTAGGTTTGTTCTACCACATATTATGTAATAAATTTTAAGGCCATTGTGGGTAATAAAATTTGATTATTGCAGAATTTTATGACACTTGAAAGGTGATAAATTTTGATGCTTTCCCATTTCGTTAATAGTGTAAAGCTTTAGGTTACACGATCCCGGTTAGAAATGGAGTATTTAGTTGGTTCTCTTCTGGACCAGAAAAGAACCAGAGGAATGTGAGCTGCTAAACAATTAATACCCTTGTGCTTCTTGTGCATTGGATGCCAAATGCCACCATATGTATATATATATGTATTCAAATTTGGCAATTAGAAGAATGGTGTGTTTAAAATCATATTATGGAACCATTTTCTTTTTAAAAAAAACCAACAAAAAAGTCAAACATCAGACCTATCAATCACACCAACTGCGATCAAAATGGCATGTCATCTCAAATGCTAGCGAAGGAAGAATATCATCACTCTTTTTTGCGATCTTCGAGTTTCTTTCTCTCGGTAGAAGGCAAGTTGGTTTGAACACTAGTGCTCGGTGGAGTAATAGCATCTTTCATTTCTTGATTAGAAACATTTTTAGCAGTTTTTGCTGCTCTTGTCATCATATCTTTCGCTTTCTCCATAACTTGGGAATTTCTAGTCATTCCTTCAGCTTTTTCGGTTGCACTTGTCAAATGGGAAACCAGCATCACATCCTTTGCTTTCTCCAGAACTTCAGAAATAATGGTAGCATTTTTCTCATGCTGGAACAAAACAATGCAAAAGTCAAGACAAGCCAAAGCCAGATTTTTTAGCATAAATTAGTTTTTAGCAACTGAATGAAACACATGCAAATAGAAAATTAAACGACGACATTACTTGATATTGAACAAGGAAAGTGGATGCTAATTACCTCTTATGACAACCTAAATATTACCCTTTCGTGCTCATTATCTTATCATATAAGCATCTTATCTGATATTCACTAATAATAACTCGAGAGCTAATGATCCAAAAAGATCATACAAATAATTAACAAGGGGAATTCTATAGTATTTGCTCAAATGACTTCACTCTTCTTGTTGTTCGAAAATGAGTATACAGGAGAACAAAGTCGCCATAATTCAAGAGTTGACACTAATTTGTATTTTTCCCTTTTCAATGCATAAATACATATCAGCATCTTTATGCATGCATATATACAGATATCATTTTCTTTATTCAATGTTTCTCTTGTTCAATAAGAAAGAGATTTCTGATTACTGAGAAACAACACAATCAAGGTTCAGATTTTTTTTTATTTTTTATCAGAAGTAATGTGTTTAGTTTTACTTTTTCTGTGTAGAATTAGATTTAACTGCAAACCAAATAATTCGATCATACAAAATCAGAAACAGAAGAAATATCACAAACTTATATGAGAAGGAGGATGATAGAAAAGCATACTGCTTCTAGTTTGGCAAGTGCAGTCTCTAACTTCGAAATCAGCTTATGGTTTTCTTCTTTTAAAGACTCAACCTGCACATACAAAAGAGGTAGCAATGTTGGACTAGAAATGAGAACATGAATATGTAAGATGAATGATACGATGGAAACATACTGCTTCTAGTTTGGCAAGGGCAACCTCTAACTTTAAAGCCAACTGACAATTTTCATTTTTTAATGACTCAACCTGCAGAAGCAAAATGAAGAAAACTATTGGACTGGAAATAAAAACAAGATAATGATTCTGGATGGATATACCTTCTTATACGAGTCAATATAAAATTTTTTATATCCGATATCTTCCGAAGATTGTCTTTTACACGATACAGGTTTCTGAGTTTTCTGTTTCAATATCAATATTTAAGAAATTATATGAGAAAAATGCACAATTATTAGCACAAGCAACTGTGGAAATGTAAAAAGTGAAAAGGGAAACAAGAAAAAGAGATTGCAGATACCTTAAACTTCAATTCTTCTATAACCTTCTGATTTTCTTGGAATTTTCTTAAAAGATAGTTAACTTTTTCTTCTAAGGTTTTCGTTGACGGTCCTCCCTCCTGATGAGATGGTTCCTCACTTCCACTTAGAATTACCTCATCAATCACACATTGAACGTCTTCTTTATGAGCAGACACAAGAACATTCTTCAGGCGTTTAGAGTGCCTACGTGCGAGAAAAACATCGTTCATCTTTTGATATTCTCTTCGAAGCTAAGTTGGAAATATCAGCAGCTTGACTTTTATGCTGTGATTCAGTTCCCCCTGATAAAGGGCTTATATTTTCTTCCTGCAGTGCTGCTCTCTTCGCTGATCGATTAGTCCTCTCAGTTTGCAAAATTTCCGCACCAGAAGAATTGGTGTTTACAGGATTTGACTAGAAAAGAAGAAAAAAACAAAAAAAGAACAAGAGCTAAGTTACATTATAGAAATTCTATTCCAATATATACCGTATCATCATCAATGGAAGAGCAACCAAACAACTAAATATCATTTTTTCGACAAGAAGAAGTGAAGATCTGTTCCTTTACTTTCCTTCCCATCCATCACTTCCCCTAATCCGGACAGAGTTTAAAGCAATATCCACAACAAAAATTGCCATGAAAATAGGTACTATGGTTCATGCACAAATATATATATACATATATATAACTTACTAGATACTTTTATTTGGACTACTGTGATACTGCTCGAGTAAAGTTAATAATTCAAAATATGTAATTCTCTTTTCTTGATTTTTTATCCAAAAAAAAGAATAGAAATAGAATAAATATGAAACAAACGGCAGTGATGAAGATCGGAAGGAAGATATATTCAAGAACTTTAAAAGAATAACCAAGAAATTGTGCAAGAAGGAAAGTTCAACGTCGGCGAAGAGAGTAAATCAGAGCCATGCATATAGTTCCATAGAAAAGATTCAAAAAGAACCTAGGCAATCATCATTTAACAAGAAAGAAAGAACCAGCTCACCATGATCCTCACAAACATAACCAGAAATAATATTCAGAAATCTATGTAATACACAAGCACGCGTATATATATATATATAAAAAAAAACACATATAAGAACTAGAAAAAGAAGTTGAGGTAACGTTTACCAGTGAGAGTCTTTTCAGCCTTTTTTGCGGCCGGTGATTTCCTATCCATTCTTAACAAACCCTCTTAAATTGCAGTAGATTACGGAGGCTTCAAAAGAGAAGAAGCGAGCAGCGATCAGTGAAGAAGAAGAAGAAATATGATATGAAAGTGGTGTTGCGCAGCGATCAACAAGAAAGGAATGGCAGAAGGAGTGGGAAGAAGATAGAGAGAAGCGGCGAATTCTATTTCCCTTTACCGGGTGCATTTTTATTTTCCAATATATCGTAAATATTTGTTAAGAAGATAAAGGATTTATGCTATAATTATTATTACAGTAAATTAAATATTAATTATATATTTACTGTAATAATAATAATTATAGCATATTAATTACTTTTTATTACGTGTTTTTCGTTTAATAAAATTAAATCGTGAAAGAAAAATTTAATAATTTGATGTATTTTATTGTAATATTTTAAATAAAAAATAATTTTATTTCTCTGGATGATTTTTTGAAGCGGATAAAATATGTGAGGCTAAACGTTTAAATAAACAAGCGCAGTTAGGAGATGAGGGGATATTTTCTCACAACCGCCATCCTCATCCTCTCCGCAGCTCCCGGAAACTTCACTCTTCTCCATCGCCATCTTCAAATTTCACTCCCATGAAATCCATTCTTCCTCTGCGCGCCATACCAGCCGCCTCCTCTCCTCCTCCCTTCTTTTCCATCCTCTGCTTTCCCCTCCTTCCTCGCCTTAAACACCGCTCTTCTTTCGGAACTCGTTTACGCGCTCATTCTCTCCCGCTAAACACCAACTCCTATCCGTCTCAAGATTCTCAGAACAACCAACAACCGAGGAGGACTCTCTACCCTGGCGGCTACAAGCGTCCCGAAATCAAGGTCCCGAATCTCGTTCTCCAGTTGGACGTCGAAGAGGTGTTGCGTGGAGGCAATGTACTTGACCTAATCGACAAAGCCGTGGCCAAGTCGGTCGGGATTGTTGTGCTTAATAGCGCTCAAGGAGGAAGCGGCGGTAAACTCTATGAGGCCGCCTGTTTGTTGAAGTCCGTCGTCAAGGACCGCGCCTACTTCTTAATTGCCGAACGCGTTGACATTGCGGCGGCCGTTAATGCTAGCGGCGTCGTTCTCTCTGATCAAGGTTAGTTTGTTGGTCTGTATTAATTGAATTCATCAATTTTCAGTTGGCTATGAATTATCCTGCACGTGCTAATCATACTGGTTGTAGTTTCGGTATTTGCAGCTGTCTAATGAGTATTGTAATCAGATAATAAGAGGATGTAGCCTTTAGATTTAGTGACGAACTGAGAGACTTGGCTGTTTTTCTGCTTAATTCTGTACACAACCGCTCATGGCTCAATCTGATGTAGTGGAGTTATGTTGCAGTGACTATAAAGATTGTTATACTGGTACCGTGCTAGAAATTAACGGCACTTATACCGATAGACAGTTGGATTGTCCTTAGCTGCGTAGTTGTTTGACGGCAGTATTATGATACAATATGTGATAGGCTTCTTCCATTTATTTACAGGTCTTCCTGGAATAGTGGCGAGAAATACGATGTTGGCTTCCCTATCTGACTCTGTAGTTCTGCCCTTGGTGGCTAGAATTGTACAAACAACTGATGCTGCTGTGAATGCCTCCATTTCTGAAGGTGCTGATTTTCTTATATATGGTTCTGATAGCGGAGATCGTGTTAATGTAGCAGTGGATTCCTTATTCAAGAATGCGAAGATACCTGTTTTTGCGATGTATTCTTCTCACGATGAGGCTGAAAGAGTAACTAGCGCGTCACAATTTCTTAAGTTAGGTGCTGCTGGTTTGGTGGTTTCACTGGAAGATTTGAGGTTTTTTAGCGATGATGTTCTAAGCCAGGTGTTCGATGCTGCATACTCGACTTTGAGTCATAAAACACAGGATGAAGCCGAAAGGTCCAGTGAGGGGCAGACGTTCAATTTGGATATTGACATGCAGTTAGGAAAGCGGTTGGCTGGCTTTATTAAGTTGGAGGATAGAGAAAAACAGCTCATTGAAGCCGAGAGATTACTACTACTTGAGGCTTTAGATGTCATTAAGAAAGCTGCTCCACTGGTGATCTTTTAGTTAAAGCATTTGGTAGTTGAATTTATTCTTCACATTATTCTACATTTCATCCTTTTTATTGTTTACTTTATTCTGAATCCAGGAATATTGATTTAAAATGACAGATGGAGGAGATTTCACTTCTCACTGATGCAATTTCTCGGATTGATGAGCCATTTTTACTGGTCATAGCGGTAATTGTGCGCTGAACTCCAACAAATTCTGGTTCCAGGGATATACATTGGTATTAGCCCTAAATTTCAAATAAAGCTTTTGTCTTTTATTGAAAGAATCCATAACTAAAATGACTTCTTGTATGTTCACAGCTACTTTGTTTGAGAACTATGGAATAGAAAATTTTGTTGAAATGTACTTAGAGCCATATTCTGTATGGGTTCTTCCTTAAACAATCTTATTTAACTATCTTGTTCTTTTGTGCACGGACATGAATTGCTCTTCTTACAGTTTTGGCTGTTGGAACAAATATTTTGGGGCTATGGCAGAGTGCTGTATTGAGAAATAGACCTTTGCTGTTGTAATTTGAACAAAAAACTTATAAATGATAGATGATGATTATATAAATAAAAGAACTGATTGGAGGAGTTTTATATGAGATTATCGGTTTTATAGTCATGGCTAGTAAATTTGTCATAGTGCTACTTGATCTTTTCTCTGATAGATTTTGTCTTTCTTGATGCTGTCAGGGTGAATTTAACTCTGGTAAATCAACAGTCATCAATGCACTTCTTGGGAAAAGATATCTCAAAGAGGGTGTTGTTCCAACAACTAATGAAATCACTTTCCTATGCTATTCTGAGTTGGAATCTGGAGAGCAGCAACGTTGTGAAAGGCATCCAGATGGTCAATATATCTGTTATATTCCTGCTCCAATTCTCAAAGATGTGAGCCATTTTAACATGATTAATTCTCTTGCTCTTGAATTTCTTTATGACCTCTGAAAAATATTAGTTTATTTTCCATGTTTGCCTGCATATTTGAAATGTTTGTTACCAGGGGTGAATAACATTAATGACAACTTTTGTCGTATGTGCTTCTATATTTGGGGATATTTTTATGCAAATACATCTCCATAGTGCTTCCGGTCCTGTGGCTGGAGAAAAGTCATATACTGTAGGTCATATCATTTTAAACCTTCTACAGAATTAACCTGCTAGTATTCTAGGAGAAGTGATTTGTGAGTTTAGTCATGCTTAATGATTAATATCAGTCTATCGAAGTAGTTTTTACTATATTTTATCAAATTTGTCAGTTATGTGGTTCTTTTATTAGCATATGCATATCTTATGAACTTAACAAGAAGTAACTATGATTTATTTAGTGAAGACTGAGGATGCTAAAACCACAGAAGGATAGACTGACTTGCACTTGTCTGAAATTCTGGGTGCCACAAAGGCACCTTTGTAACCCATGGAACAATAAAATCTCATGGCATGGAACGTCCTGCTGGTTCATCCTCTTATGTAAATCATCTGCCTGATGCATGTGCCAAAGAAAATGAACAGAAGATAGAGGAAGTGTTTTAGCTTGATGTTGTGAACCACAAAATTAACCAAGGAGCCCTATCATCTGCATCTTTATTTGCTCATTCTACCTGTTTGCTAAGTACATTGCTTCCTGAGAATACTTGTGTCATTTTCCAATATTGACCATCTGCTGGAACTAATAGTTGCAAATTCTTGGGGGAACAGATGAACATTGTCGATACACCTGGAACTAATGTGATCCTCCAGAGGCAACAACGACTTACGGAGGAGTTTGTGCCTCGTGCTGATTTGCTTCTTTTTGTTATATCTGCTGATCGCCCTTTAACTGAAAGTGAGGTATGATTAATTTCTGTTGTAAATGAGCCCTGCCATGCTACTACTTCATGTGTTTCCTTTTGAAATATGGCAGATTGAAATTTCTTAGTATCTAGTTTCTACAATAAGATGTCATGCTTTTTTCTCCAGGAAAATGATATAAATTTTATGTAATAAGATGTCATACTATTTTCTCCAGATAGAATATATAAATTGTATGATATACATTTCTAGAAAAACCTACTCATGATTCGATGATACCATATGCTCACCAGATGAAATTCCATGTTGAGTTTTCTTTAAATGAATTTTCATTGATCTTGAAGATGAAATCTTTTGGCTTCCTGTGCCCACATTTACTGTCCATGTTGAGTTTTACTTAACAATTCAGAGTCCGTAGTTTCAAAATCCAGTTAACTAAGACACTTGTTTATAACAGATTAAGCTATATTTCCTGAACATACATTGTAAATATAAAAAAAGTAATTTTAGTTAATACTTGTATTCTTATTGTCAGCTTGTGACCAGATCATGGTGGAATGTTTGTTGCCAGAATTCAACAGAATTTGGATTTCAATGAAGTAAACTGAAAAAGTGGAATTCTTTCCAGGTTTTTGTAGTGAGGTTCAATTAACTTTTTCTCCATATCCCCATGTTACCCCTTGAAAAGTTGATAGGTTATCCAAAATATGCCATGTGAAGTTAAAGTTTGGAATAAAAGACAAGGCTATGCTCGGGATTTAAGATTGTATAAGGTGGTAGATTTTAGAATTTCCAGAAGTAAAATTGAATTGTACACCACGCTAATGAATGTAAAATGATCCAGTTTGAGAATTTGTTGTATGCTTGTAATGGACCTAACAGAACTCAATATTGTGTAAATGATTTCCAAATCTGATAGTCTCCCTGGTGCCTTTTTTCAGGTCACATTTCTTCGATACACTCAACAGTGGAAGAAGAAAATTGTGTTTGTGTTAAATAAATCAGATATCTACCGGACTGCCCATGAGGTGTGCTTGTATCTATAATGTTCATTACTTTCTTGAGTTATTTGTGAAATATATGTATTCTATTGAGCTTTTTAAGCATGATTTTTTTCTTTTTTTTTTTAATTGGCTTGTAATAACTTGTATAGCTTGAGGAAGCAATTTCATTTGTCAAGGAGAATACTCGGAAGTTGCTGAATAGTGAAGATGTAATATTATATCCGGTGTCTGCACGGTCTGCTCTTGAAGCAAAACTTTTGACTTCATCTGTTGGAAAAGATTATGAAGAACTATTAGATTTTGATTATCAGTGTAGAACACAACGCTTCCATGAACTTGAGGAGTTCTTGTACAGCTTTTTGGATGGTTCAACAGATACCGGAATTGAAAGGATAAAACTTAAACTTGGAACTCCAGTTGCAGTTGCAGAACGTCTCCTTGCTGCATCTGAAACACTCGTGAGGCAGGACTGTGAATATGCCAGACAGGACTTGGCCTTAGCAAATAGAATAGTTGATAGTGTTAACGAATACAGAATGAAGATTGAAAATGAGAGCATCTCTTGGAAAAGACAAGCTTTATCTATGGTATAGTTTTCAGCAATGTTTTTTTATGTAGGAAGGAAATTGGATATTTGATTCTTATTTATGAATCACATGTAATTGCAGATTGATTCCACAAAGTCACGTGTTGTTGAGCTCATAGAATCTACTCTGCAATTATCAAACCTTGATCTCGTTGCTTCACATGTATTTAGAGGAGAAAGATCTGCCACAGTGCCTACCACCTCAAGGTTTCAAAATGATATACTTGCTCCAGCACTCTTAGATGCACAGGTACGTCTTTATCTGTTTAATATCTCTCTCTAGTGGATTCATATTTTATTTTTTTTTCTAGTTAACTTCATACGTCTTCTCCTGATAATTATTTTTATAAGATTTTTTCTCATAAGTTTTGTTTGGATCAGAGGTATGGCTGCTGTATTTTCTGATCTGTAGTCTTGGAATACATTCTTGAGTGTTTTCTTTATGTGAAATAGTAATTAATAATTCTCTATTTATTATTTTAGTAATTTTTTGTTGGCATACAGAAATTGCTAGGTGAATATGTAAGGTGGTTGCAATCTAACAATGCCCGTGGAGGGAGACTCTATAAGGAATCTTTTGAGAACAAATGGCCTTCTTTGGTTAATTCAAAAACTCAGCTGCATATGGAGATGTATGATCTGCTTAAAAAAGTTGATGAGCTCAGCTTGAAGGTGGTAGAAGACTTGAGTGCGAGTGCTACTTCCAAACTACTTGAGCAAGAGATACGCGAAGTGGTGAGCTCAAATTTTTTTTGGATAATAAGTATAAATTATTCAACCGAATTTACTAGAAATGGGTGGAGATGAATATCTGATGGCTTATTGTGTATGTGCGGTTTTGAGGTGAAATTAATGTGTGGCACTGTTTTTATAAAAAAGGGATGCCCTTTGGTAATCTTTCCATATGGTTTTTGACATTAACTTATATTTCTGAAATATCTCTGTTCTGAAACAATAGCCATCTTATTCTTTTCAAATTATCTAGTTTCCGACTTTTAAGTTTTTAGATTCTAGGAAAGAAAGAAAACATTTTGTCAGGCTGAAGCAATTGATGTTTCTTTCAATAACTCTGCGGGTCATGTTGAAATGTTTTTTGATGTTTCCACTAATTAGTTCTCAGGAGTCCGTATCTTCATGTGGTGAATTTACATGGGATTCAACCAACCTAAGGAAATTGTTTTTTGGTTCAATCTCAGTTCTTGGGGACGTTTGGTGGACTAGGAGCAGCTGGATTCTCTGCCTCACTTTTAACCTCAGTGCTGCCTACCACCTTAGAAGATCTTCTCGCTCTTGGTCTTTGCTCGGCTGGAGGGTAAATTATCCTTGTGATTTATTCTTCCAACCATATTGTTGCTTCTTGATTGAGTCTTTATAACTTCCTGGTAGCCTGTTGAAGAAGGCAAGACTCACACATGATAGAATCTTCATGACAGGTTATTAGCAGTTTCAAACTTTCCAGCTCGTAGACAAGCAGTGGTGGATAAGGTGAATAAGGTTGCAGATGGCTTAGCTCGACAGCTAGAAGAGGGCATGGAGAAGGATCTCCTGGAAAGCATAAGTAAGTTGGAGAACTTTGTGAAAATCATTGGAAAACCCTACCAAGAAGAAGCTCAGAACAGACTTGACTGGCTTTTGGACATTCAAAATGAGCTCGCCGTTGTCGGGAGGAAGCTTCAAAATCTTCAAGTTGAAATCCAAAACATTCATGTATCGTGAGCCCAGTTAAAACTCAAGAGTCACTTGATTGTCCTCTTTGGTAAAAGAAACGGATGGGATCCTGGAGATGTCAGATGTTGTTGCAGCGGCAATTTACAGTTTCTTCTTTTGTAGTATTTTAAAGGTCAGTAAATTTATCATATTACTATGTATCTATAAGAACAATATATTACCAATCCGTAATTTTTCTTTGGAGGGGAGGGGTGTCCATAATGGGTTATTTATTGGGTGGTAATTTGTGGAAATTCTACGGTGATTTTAAGGTTAGCTGCCTTCCAATTTCTAAATCGTCGAAACGGTATAATTAAAATCCTAGCGCATTGTACTTTGAAGCTACTATGATATCCCAATTCTGTATCGGAATATATATAATTGTTAAGCTCCATATGAGGACTTACCTCAAATTATCAATAACGTGAGTTTAAATTTTATAATGGTACTTAGACCCGAGACACTACAGCTACTGTAGCAGCATCTGCCAATTGTATAATCTCATGTTACTCGTCGTTGTTTTTCTCTAAGTAATCATCAATGTTAATCGTTTGCCGAAAAACACTTTTTAGTTAACCATCCAGTGCTATAGTTATCGTATTAGGTGAGAACTATTAGCAAAGATTTTAAACACCTTTGATCATAGCGACTTGACTATGCCGCTGCGCATTAATGAAGAGAAGGAGATAATTGAGGCAGAAGAGACGCGATAATTTAGACCTCCGTGCTCGTTAACAACATTTCCATCTTTCGCAAGTAATCTTGTCATCGAGAAGTTGGTAGAGTTTCGCCAGGAACACAGACATAAAAGAGAAATCGGATCTCAGTTAGGGCATTTGCCAACCTAGGGTTCACTCTGACCCAATTTTCCAATTCCAAAGTATAGAAGAAGAGATTGTTAGAGACAAAACAGGTAATCTTGTACTTGTTCCTTACGGTTGGATTTCCTAATGCTTCTGATATTTTTTTGGTCAACATCTTGAACGCTTCTGTTTTATGGTACCGGGGCAGCACAAAAAATTTTGTGCATTAAAGCTAAAGTTAAGCTACGTTTACCATAACCCATTTTTCATGTTGATTCACTGAAAAATTCATACGAGACAATGTGTAAAGATGTGTTACTTAATTACGAACACAACTATTTTGTTTCTTAAATCGTAATTTGGAATCGTTTTAGATTAAATATTTAATCAGTTCATCCGCGCAATTATTCAATTAAACAAAATCATCAATCTAATTAATCAAAATTATAGTCCGCGTCCTATTCGTCTCTTTTAATTTACAAAACACGTCCCTCCGCCTCTTCTTTCTTTCTCGTCTCGTTCGTTGTCGTAAATCCTTTCTGATTTCGGATGTACGGGAAAATCGAGTGAATCACGAGGTTGGATCTCTGTGATTGATTATTATTCTTCGTGATTCTGTTAATTAATTACTATTTATCTATACAATTTAATATTAAGTTAAATTATGCTGTTCAAATTGTGAATTAAATACTATTTATATATAATAACTTATATGCAACGAACAACAGAGAATGCTTTTTAGTCAAAATGTTGGTAACAAAGAATTAAGAAATATATATATATATACATACATACATGTGTCAACCACAAGTAATGTCAACTATTCCAATATAATTTTGTAGTATTTCACAACAACAGCACTACCCTTAATCCCATCATTTTCCTCTAAAAAAGAACTCTCATAATCGATACCAAGCCTTGGACTTCATCTTCCTCTAGAATTAAAATGTAAAAAAATATATATACGTACATACATATGTAATATATATATATATATATATAATGGTTTAAGTGAGAATCAGAACATAGTAATGTGGATTGAAAAAGGCAAAGCTACAACATGCATGGGTCAAAAGTTAATGAAAAAGGTCGGTTGCCTATATAGTAGAGATACATGTTTGTCCAAACCATGGCCTTCGATTCCAATACCTTTCTGGGTAAAGATCACAATAATTAAGAAACCAACAAAAAAAAACACACATTAAAATTTAAAAAAGAGTAGTAAAAAAGAAGGAAAAGATTAGAAAAGAAAAATCTTTTGGACTAAACTTTTGGACCAGCAGTAGGTGATGATATAATTATATATATATATATATATATACAAACAAAATTTAAGATGTTGGTTCATAAATCTCATTATTACAAAGCGAAAGGCAAAGATATTGGATCGTGACAACAATATATTTTGATGGTTAGGGCAGAGAGAGTATCTGCACGTATTCTTATTTAGCCTTCCTGACATCAAAAGTGTATGGTTTGCTTTTTTTCTTCCCTTTCAAATTCTTACCTTCTGTTCTTTAAAAAAAAAAAGAAAAAAGAAAACCCTAAAATTTATTCATGCCTCTGTGTATACATACATACCTATATATATATATATATAATATGTTCTAATTTAGAGACTTAGTTGTTTAATAATGAACTCTATGTGGTTACCCAATCAAACTTTACTTTTAAATTATAAAAAAATATATATACATATATAATTGAGGTGAGTTAGTAATTTAAAATTATTTTTACCGATCACTGAATTAGTGAGAATTTTCGAGTAAAAATTTATGTACTACGTTAATTTTATGATGTTTGTATAATAGTAGAGTCAGTTTTGAACATATATCGTTATTTTTATAATGAAATATAAGTAATAAATATTGAATCAATAGTAATGAATTGATTATTTATAGTTCGACGAGTGAATAAAAGTAGGGAGTAAATTTTACAAAAGAACAAGAGTTAATGAAATAATTTGGCATAATGCAGGCCTAGCTGTATGTATTACAAGCATATTAAAAGTTGTGGAAGAGCATGATTTCCAATCCTTTGGCAGCTTGCTTCTTGTGGGAAGTGTATCATAAATTGTTTTTATAATCTACTTGTTAGAAATGCATGATGACTAATATTCCAACAAAGCCTCTCTCTCTCTCTCTCTCTATATATATATATACATACATACATACATAAATATTAGGCTTTGATTGATTAAAGAAACCAAACAGAAGGGTAGAGAAAATGAGAAGTGAAATCCCCACTCTTAGAAACTACTTGTCACTTCTCAAGTACTGTGTTCATGAGCTTTTTACTAGTGTTCCAACTGCCTTCATTGGCTTGATTAGCCTGCCAGCAATATTCATCTCCTCTTTCTACTTTCTAGGTACCTATCTATGTATCAGTAACCTCAAATTCGCATACGCAAAGAAAACTCCTCCACTCTTTGCTTTTCCACATCTGATTACTTTCCTATATATATATATATATATATATATGTATCTGTATGATATATGCTGTCTATATTCTAAAACCGAGTAGACACTCATATGGGTTGATGTATAAATCATCTTTTACCTGGTCTAGTTAATTTTTTTTATTAATTTCTTATCTGAGATGATATTTAAATTATAAAAAGAATAACAATGGAGAGAATTGTGCTCGAGGTTGTGCAAAGTACAATACTTTTGTTGATGTTTTGCCTGCATTATTCAGTTGTACTTTACCACACATGTGTATATATACATATATGTAAGACATCTAATAAAATTTAATACGATAGGTGTGGGGAACTTTAATATATGGTTTAATTTGGCATCTGGGTATGTCCTGTAACTGCATGTTGCCTATGAAACTTTGGCTATTAGAGGAAAAAGAGAGTACGTAAGAGGACTGCTGGTGGTGGTGGTGGTGGTGGTGGTGGTACACTTGTTGTTGCAGTCTCTTCTATCCAAACTCACCGGCTTAATTCGCTCACTCTGTGGACGCACAAACACACACAATTACATACAACACATGTCTACGCATACCCATATTTGTACATGCCATCATGTCTTTCCAAAATTTCACCCTCATGATAGTATGTGAATTAGTGCGAACAGTGACCGAATTAGATAACAACACAAGCGCGAATACCAATGTCTCGAACGTCGGGAACAACAAGGCAACCGACCAAATTCAAGTGGAAGATACATATATAGATACACAAATACAAACATGCATGTATGTCTGTGTGTATAATTATATGGCGTCTGGTAAATTTGTCTGTGTTTTGGAAGTATAAGGGGTTTGAAATAAATACAAAGGAGACAAGAGATGAATAATTTTGAAGGAAAGAGAATTAAGCAAGTGTGTCCGTACCCTCTTGGCTTTTACTCAGAAGAACAAATCTTGTTCCACCAATGGAATTCCCAGAATCTTAAAAGCTGTGGCTTTCTTCTTTTCCTGTTGCATTCTGCTCATGCTGTGTATCTAAAATCCCTGCGATTATCGGTCTAAACCTAATTATTAGTCGGTGATTAGCAATTGATTAAGCAATTAGATGAGACTAATGATGATTTTATGAAGTTGAGAATTAGTTGGAAAACTTGGAGGGTAGTGGAGTGAGATAGAAATGAGAATCAACATAGGTTTTGACCCTAAACATGACAGTGCGCATCAACTGGGAGGGGACAGTGAAGTTTGTGGAAACCACACACACATATATACGTATACCCTTTCTTCTATATATATATATGTGTGTAAAAAAATAATAATTTTTACCAGTCTCTTGCAAATTTCATAAATTTTACCGAGGGAATGTAAACCCAATTCAATAATTTGGTTATTATAATTCATTATATCTCATTAATACTATAGTAAATAAGATAAATTATTAAATTAATCTTTAAAATTTGACATTAATATTACAATTTGAAATGATATATTAGGTGGTGACTTATATTATGTAAAGAAGCATAATTGACGGACCATAAAATTAAAAAAAAAAAAAAAAAAAAAAGACATGGTATAATTGTGGTTCATGGTCTCTAATAATGAATGCTAATTGCTTATCATAATTTGCTTAGAATTTTGCTTCAACCCATGAATACAATTATAATATTCCTATTGCATTAATTATTATTATTATTATTCCTATATATATATATATATAGGTACCCATATTAGTGTACATGAAAAAAAAAATTAACTTATATAAAAGAACAATATATACAAAAAGATACAAAACCCATATTTTTCTGTGAGAAAATATACACACCCATATTAGTTTATACCATAATTAAAGGTGATAATATACATATATACAAAAGAACAATATATACAAAAAGATACAAAACCCATATTTTTCTGAGAGAAAATATACAAACCCATATTTTTCTGTGAGAAAATATAGAAACCCATATTAGTTTATACCATAATTAAAGGTGATAATATACATACACACCCATCGAGTTAATCAAGAAAACTTGGGAACGTGAGAAAGAGAGAGAGAGAGAAAGGGAGAGAGAAATTTTGAGTATTCTCTGTTTCCTTTTGTGATAGAATTATGTTAGGTTTAATTATTAAGCTATTTTTGGTGTAGTAAAAGTATATTTTAATTTCCTAATTTCACAATATACTCTTTCCATGGCTTGTGGCAGAGTAGGAAGAAAGAGAGAGAGAACGAAAGGAAGGAGGGGGGGGGGGGGGGGGGTTGCATAAAGTTTTGCTCTTTACTCAGTCTCTGTCCACCACATTGTATAAATTAACACACACCCCCTTTCAATTTTCTTTCATCTTCAACCTTCTCTGTCCTCCTCTCGCCTTCGTTTGTTTGATTTTGTTACAGGATTCTCTGGCATTTTGACGACTCGGTTCCCCTGTTTTTTTCTTCTTCTTTTTCTCCTCTGTTTTCTTTCTCGGTCTGGATAAAACAATGTCTTCCACCGTCTGTCGCGGCTCGCAAACATGTCTTGACCCTGCTCTTTTACACGAAAGGAGAGTTTTGGGTCTGAAATCTCCTTTACCCAAATCAAATTCCCACCCGTCTGCTCTGGTTCACCTCAACAACGGCGGCAGTAGCTGCAAAAGCCAAGAAAACACCGACGTCGGCTGGAGTTTCTTCAAACCTCTCGGCAACTTATCTTGCGGCGAAAACGCTGAGAGCGACGTCGTTTATGTCCATCCGCGTCTGGCACGGTGTCGTTTTATGAACGAGAAGAGCTTGGCTATGTGTACGGAGAGCCTGGGGAGTGAAAGTGGAAGTGAGAGCATCAGCGATTGCATTTCGTTGTTTTCGGCGGAGGGTAACTCGGTTGGGTCTAGGGAGATGGAAAGTGAAAGGATTAGTTGTGAGAGAAAGAAAAAAATGAGTCGACTCACCAGCTTTCCACCTCCTTTAAGTTCCATCAGTGGGTCGGCTGGTGGGGTTAAAGTGATGAGGTCTCATCGCGAAAGTGGCCGCTTGGTTCTAGAAGCTGTAACTCTCCCTTTTAACCATATTTATAAGTTCCATGCAGAACGTAGTGAAGGTAGGCTTAGATTGTCTCTTGTAAAACACCGTGCTCCTGAATCTGACAAGGAAGAGGCCAAGGAAGAAGATGATCAGTTTCACGTTGAAGAAGAAGAAGAAGAAAATGAAGCTTACGTTCGAGATAAAAAAAGAGGATCGGGAAGAAAAGGAGCATCGGGTCAAGAAGAAGAAGAAGAAGAAGACGAAGACGAAGAAGGAGATTACGAGGAAGAAAGGGGGGAGGAGGACGAAGAGGAGGAGGAGGAGGAGGAGGAGGAGGAGGAGGAGGAAGGCGAAGAAGGAGAGGATATAGAGGGGAATATTGAAAAAGTTGGGGGTGAAATTGGGATGGAAAAATTGTGTAGGCTTAGCGACCGGTGCAAGGAAGGCGCGCGTGGGCACAAACGCATGCTGAATTTGGAGTCATTTTTCGTAGCTATTTAAAAAAAAAAAAAAAAAAAAAATCCGTCTGACTATTTATTATTAGTAGATTAATTAATTATATAAGCTGTTTTATACCAGCATAAATGAAAATGAAATTAATTATGATTCAATCATTTTAATTTTCTTTTTTCTTTTTTTTTTTATAAAAAATTCAAATAAATTAATTAATAAATATATTTCTTAAAATCACTTAATTAATAATTTAAAATATATTTTTTTACCGGGATAAAATTAAAAATTTACTAATTTTAATTAATTATTAATTATTTTTTGCTAATTACAAATTGTGCAAAGCTTCGGTTATTGTTGTTGAGTTCCGGTACATTGAATTTCGTGAAACATGCTTACGGCAGTTATTATCGTTATTGGACTTGGTCCTCCCCTCCCTCCCTCCCTCCCTTTTATTTCCTAGTATTTTATTTTTTCCCAAAATAACCTTCCCTTTCTATTTAATTACTACATATTAAATGATGCTATTACAACATTAATAAATAATAATAATATAATTTTATCTAATTTAATATTAATATTTATTATTGAATTTGCATAAATTATCCGTATTATAATTTAGTGGGTACTTAATTCAACGATCTCGTATCATATAATTTGGATAAATTTAGAATAAGATGTTTTCGGATTTAGTGATCACATATTCAAGTCATTGCTATTCATTATTTTTTCTTCTTTTAATTTTTTTCTATCCGATCGACTTTATGCTCGTAACATTTAACAAGATCTTTTTCTTCTTATTTCTTAATTTGTCGAGTTTGTTTAACTTTTTTAACGTTACTGTAATAAAAAAACTATTAATTTTTGTTCGGATGCTCATCTCTTAACATCGAAGAACCTCTAAATTCTTTTTGCATTTATGTTTGTGTCTTACCCGATAACGTCTTCTATTAATTCCTGATATTAATTAATATTCGAAAAGATAATATCTTACAATGCCTCAACTACGATACGGTGTATGTATGATTCATCATAACTAATTTTGATTAACATTGTTACAATTAATTATTTCGTAATTAATGTTTAAGGTCTAAAGATACGGTTAGCATTTAGTAATATGTCACTTCAATTTAATTATAATAATTAATTTTTAAGTCTGAAAATACTCGTTCAATAATTTTTATACAGTACAATTATTATACCAATATTAGATATTTAAAAAATGAGTAAAGTATTAACTCCAAACGTATCTATCAATATAGATGAATTTATAAAAAAATAATTATTAATTTAACCTTGTAAAAAACAAATTTTTATTACGATCATATATTACTGGCCTTCTATATTAAACGTGTATGCAACGTTTAAATAGAAGATCGTGTTTTATTGAATCCCAAAGTATTAAAATATTATAATCCTTAATGACATTAATTTTATTTTATAAAAAATAAAAAAAAAATACACAAGTACATTTTGTTATTTGATTCTCGTGATTTGATAAGATCATAGTTTCGACAGTTGATTAATCTTATTTAATAATTTTTTTTAAAAAAAATACTAACAATCAATTCCTCGTATCATTATTAAACAATTATATATATATATATATAAATTTGAGAATTTTTAAAAATTATTTTAAATTGCAAATAAATAATTAGAAAGTAGTAATGTGTTGTTTATAATATATATATATATATATATATGTATGTTGGAAGTGAAGTAAAATATGAAGGATAAGAAATTAGGGAGTGGCAGTTTGGTAAATTGAGGCGTCGAGTGGGAAACAAGAAGATGCAAGTTGGGGTGTACGAGGGGAGTACGAATGCCTGGTTCACATCGGAAGGGAGGGTCCCACAAGTTTGCAACATGCACTGACCTCGTCATCCATCCATGTGCTTCCCTACGCCACCCCCTTCGCTTTTGCTATTCTCAGGTTCTCTTACTTTTTTCAATTATTTTATTTTCCCACCAACCAAACACCATTTCTCTTTTTTCTTTTCTTTCCTATAATAATTAATTAATTTTAATTTTAATTTTATTATATACCAATATATATTAATTCAAAAATAAATTTAATGATACCACCGTCCGTTTAAAAAAAAAAAAGGAAAAGAAAAAAATATAGATGTTAAATTTACAAACCCATTATAAATATTTGGGTATTTTTTATTTTATAAATATATATATATATTATATCAATAAATTAATATGTATATATATATATATATATAATTAAAGATAAATAAAAGATTAAACAAAAAGAAAAAGTCGAGTAATTTTAAGATAGAATTTAAAAATTAAAATAAAAAAAAAAGGGAAAAGAAAAGAGAAGTTGAGGATAAAGAAATGGTGGGTTAAAATTGAGTGGGTAAAAGTAAGGTAAGATTGGAGGGGAATGTCCAATCGTGGAGTTAGGGTATCCATACCTTTATAAGGGCAGTTATATATTGATATAGTGAATATATATATATATATGTGTGTGTGTGTGTGTGTGTATATATACATATATATATATATATAGGGGACATGCACATGCATCTTCCTCTCTCCAAAATTAACATTTTCATTTGCTCCTTTTCCCACTCTTTCTCTCACCATATCATCTTTGAAGCTAACCAAAATCTTCTGCAATCACCCTGTCTCCAATTTTTTCTTAATTTTTATTTTTTATTTTTTACAAAATATGAGAAAATGGGTATATGTATATATATAGATATACCCATTTTCTCATATTTTCATTACTTTTTCATATCAATTTTAATCTCCATATATATATATATATATTTTCATTTTTCGTAATTATTAGCAATCTATTGTTATTAATTTATTAACATAATTAGTCATTTAAAATTATTCTCTCAAGTAATTTTAAAGAATCTAAATATAATCTAATTTCTCATTAAAAATTAAAAAAAAATTAAACATTTGAAATAAATAAAAAAATATTATGAACAAAATTATTAAAAAAATATTAGAAATGAGTGTCACAATTTCATACGTTAATTTAATAGTTTATATTAACATTTATATTTTAGGTTATATTTAAGTAAACCCATTTTTAGACCAGTATATATATCTATATACATATAATATAATATAATATATGTACCTATTACGTATATATACATGGAAATTCGCATGTTTCACGTGTGGGAGTATTTCACGTGCCCCACCATGTACATTAATTAGCAACTTACATCAACTCGTCACATGATCGCACATGACCAATTCGTGGAATTAGTCAGTGATACGTTTGATTATTAACAAAAAATTTTAGATATTTTGTGGATGGTAAAAACATATATATATATATATATGTATATTTACAGTTTATATACGAACCGAGTTTAATATATGTTCATACCAGTAACATATTATATAACTCCAATTACTACTTCTCAATTGATTTGGAAAATCATCATGGCTAATTGAGATCAAGAATTCGTAAATAAATTTTATTTTTTGAAGGTTAAATATGATTGTTTCGTATTATAAAATTTAAATTTAATTCAAAAACGTTGCACGTTAAAAAATAATTTGTCAATTATAATTTAAGATCGTTGTATCATTATATATATGTATATATATTAAATTTAAGAAAACATATATTTTTATAAAATAATTATGTAATTTAAAATTATTGATAGATCGTAGGAGATGTGAACTCATCGTTATAATGTATATGTGAGTTTGAATTTGTTATATATCCTGTGTATTATTAGGCACGTGTCAAATAATGCATAAATTGTTAATACATACATATATATATATGTGTGTATGTGTATATTGGAAGTGAATAATATTTAAGGAAGGGGGAGTTGGGTAGTCGTGATCATCCTTAAACAAATAAAATATATAGTAACCCCTAAATATATAAATAAATCATTTAAGAACAACGTGGCTATATATATATATATATATATATATATACACACACACACATATATGAAAAAATATAATTTTGAAGAATTTTATTAACATGTATCGCCTGGATTTTGCGAGTTTTCATGATTGTTAGTGGTTATATGTGGTAGCCCGCTAGAATATATACATATATACACATATATATATATATATTCAAATTAATTATAATGCCTAGCTAGGTTTTAGTTTTCCACTAGAGAAACAGACAGAGAGACGGATCCCAAAGCTTTGGGAATCTTGAAGGCTTCATTCATTACACAGCACAAGAAGGTGACTAGGTACCTACATACATCCACGATAAGGATATATGTATATGTATGTATGTATATATACGTACATACCGATAAATCATATAAAGTAAAATGTGGGTGTGTATAAATATATACATGTAGGTGACTAAAAAGAGCAGAAAAACGAAAATGAAAGCTAGTTCAACTAAACTATATAATTAATATAGGTGTATGACGATAGCATATATAAGCATTATAGCTCCGTGGGGCTCAGCTATACAAACACAGAGAGAAACTCACGTACCGCAGATGCTGTACAGAGCCACCACTTCCAATTTGACTTTTTTTTTTTTTTGCACTTTTAATAAATATAATTAAATTTTTAAAAAGTTTAATATATATAAATTGGAATGTATGTATAATATTTCGACTTCATTTTATTTGCTGCTACTATCTCGAATCTCTCTATTGGCCAATGGCGGAGAAGGTCGAGTTGTCTTTTGTCCATGTGTGGAGGACAAGCCAAGAAGACGAGAAAACTAGTACGTAAACCACATAAATTAACCCATGACCAATTCTAACGTATATACATACACGTATATAAACACATTATTCCGACGTGTTGAAATTCATTGCTCTCCACATATATATATATGGACATACGATGGGAACCCGATAGAGGGAGTCTGATGTTATTATCTTCTTCTAGTCTGTCGTTGGATATCCATGTCACCAGCCTAATCCTGTTTGTCTCTTTCCTTAATTCATTCAAATTCATAATACATACATATATATGCTTCTCTCAGTTTCCTTCAAAATAAACATTAATTTCATCAACCCAGTACATACTATATATTTAAAATATTCCATGGTAATAGCTAATCATGCATGTTTAACGATGAACAGAAGACGGTCTTTCTAAAGGGAAGAAAAAATAAGGCCCGTATGATCAAAACAGTAGTAAGTGAAATCCAGATCTAGTCTCTCTCACTGTGTGTGTGTGTGTGTGTGTGTATATATAGATGGATGTACGTACGTGTATGCGTATATAACTGGAAATGCAGAGAGATACGTAGTGTGTGGAGTAATCTTTGTAAAATAAATAATATTGGGATGGGATGGATAACATGAAATGTGAGAAAAGAACTGTCGTAGGTAAAGAGGTGGCAGGGCTGATCAAACGTGGTCATTTGCAATCGTTCTAAAAAGCGAAAGATTTTTAGGGTTCAGAGGATCCAAATGGGTATCCAAACAGGACCCACTTCCATATTACCATCTGGATTCTTCATATCTGCTCTCTGCTTTTTGGAATCATCACTTTTTCTTTCTCTACAATTCTACCACTCCTCCCTCTGCATACAATATATATGTATAGATATTATGTCTCCAATTTGAACGTGGCGTGGCCCACTCTAATTGCTTATATAGGCTGATTGTGTTCTTGACCAGAGTATTCCTTGTTTACAGAGAAAAAAAAAAAAAAAAAGAAGAAGCTGATATTCATGTAATTACAAACTAAACATTATAATTACATGGAGGAAACCAAACATTACGTGCATGCTTCCCACCACATGAACAAATCACCTTGATTTAAGGCCCCATATATTTTGTAGTTGGCTGACTTTCATAATTAAGCAAATCTGACAAACATTGCTGTACATAAACACACACACACACACACATATATATATACACACGTGTGTGAGTGTGTGTAGGTAGGGTAGGGTAGGGTAGGATAAGAGCACTATTATTTAGTCACGGATAGATTTTTTTTACTCTTTTACTTGCTTCCGAGCGTTACTTATGTTTAAGACATAAGGATGACAGAGTTGTGTGTTTATATGCTAGTTCCCCTCACGTAATGCATTTTTTATTTGGAATGTACTAAGGAGAAATAATACTATCCTATTGGTTCGAGTAAATTTTCACTATGTATATACTTATTTTACTAGCGATGATCAACATGTTCTCGCGCCTCGTATGTTGAAGTACAACAAAAATTCTAATCGATATCATATAAAAGGTAAAAGATATCGTTCAAAATTTTCTATTTGGGGGGAAGAGGAAGAGAAACGATTACATTCTTGTGAATTGTTTAATTCGAATTTGTTCAAGAAGAACATATTGTTTGCGGATTATGAAGTTCTAATTTTTGATTATACGGGACACCAAAGATTTCCTCCTTTCTGTCTCTTGAATAAATAAAGAGGAAGTACGGAACATTTTTAACTTTTTCATACTGTCAAAGAGTTGAACGATAAAAATAAATAACGAACGTTTGATTGAATTGACCAGATCAGGTAGGATAAGAGCACTATTATTTAGTCACGGATAGAGTAAGCTAGTTTTTTTTTTTTTTTACTCTTTTACTTGTTTCCGAGCATTACTTATGTTTAAGACATATGGATGACAGAGTTGTGTGTTTGTATGCTAGTTCCCCTCACGTAATGCATTTTTTTATTCAGAATGTACCAAGGAAAAATAATGCTATCGTATTGGTTCTAGTAAATTTTCACTACGTATGCTTATTTTACTAGGGATGATTACTTTCGTGTGAATTGTTTAATTCGAATTCATTCAAGAAAAACATATTGTTTGCAGATTATGAAGCTCTAATTTTTGATTATACGGGACACCAAAGATCTCTTTGTCAAAGAGTTCGAACGATAAAAATAAATAACGAACGTTTGATTGAATTGATCAGGTCATGTAGGAATAATGTTCAAGTTGAATGACTCGTCGTTGATTGAATAGTAAGGTACTTTATCAGGGTGCGTAAAAAAATCGGCCCAGAGTACCTTGTTTCGTAAATAAAAAAATAAACCCTAAATCGGAACAAGTTCTTGATTATTGTTTGATTTAATTTCAATTAGGATCTTAATATTCAATTTTAATCAACATAGTAAAAATAACTTATTGGGCCGTTCCATCTCAAGATTTATCCATGTGGGCTTCTTGATCTAACCTTATTGGGCCTGTTCTTCAGTAGCACCGTGTTGAAACGGTGCGTTTTATTCTTGAACGTGAAGTTGCGGGAGCAGCCGCGAACTCCATCTGTACTGTTTCTCCTCTCTTTCTCCAACCTCGCATCAAGCCGTCTGCACTGGCTGTTTGAGGACGGTCTTGAAATCTTGCTGCATCTGAACACAGGACATCTTTCAAGCAAAAAATAATAATGGGGAAGAAATCGAAGAAGCCGGGGAAAGGCAAGGAGAAGACTGAGAGGAAAACAGCGAAAGCAGAGGAGAAGAGAGCTCGCAGAGAAAGCAAGAAGCTCTCGCCTGAAGATGACATTGATGCTATTTTGGTAAACCTTTCATCTGTGTCGAATTGTTAAAATATTGGTCTTCGAGTTTTGGTTTTGGTTCCTGTTGTTGTTGTTGTTGTTGTTGACAATAATGGCCTAGCCTTGTGTTTGTTTTGGTTTCGTGTTTGGAATTCGCTATCAGGAATCCACGATATGCAGTCTGCATTTCGTTTTGCATTGGAAGTATTTGTGGAAAGTGCTGATGGAATGTTTAAGAATATATTTTAGATAATGAAAATTGCAAACCCTGCAAAGTCTATTAATTGTCCGTCACTTTTTACCCCCTGTTTGCTATTGGAACTCATGACTTCCTTGACTTGTAGCTTCAGCTCTTGAGCTTAAAAAGATGCAGTTCGCGTACTAGAGCGTGTTAAAATTACAATATGAATAATACAAGTTGGACTTTTTATATCCGCTTTAAGCCATTGAGATGATTAGTCGCTTGATTTATGATTTCACAGGAAAAATGTAAGAAGAGCAGGAAAATCTAAATTAGATACTCTCTAAAGCTAGAAAATCACGATGAAGTATCCCCATGATCCTCTTCTTTATATGATTATAAATATAGTTAAACAGAGAGGTGGACAATATTCTGTTTATTTAACCATTTTTTTGGTCTTTCCAAGATTGAAAAAGAGGTATCACCATGAATTAAGCAGTCATCTATTGTTTCGGTCAAGGTACTACAATCATTTAACAATGTGAAATTTGGTTCTCTAATATCGTTTGGGATGAACGGAATTTCACAGTTGAGTATACAAAAGGAGGAAGCTAAGAAGAAGGAGGTTCA
Source organism: Carica papaya (assembly GCF_054855325.1). Classification (NCBI taxonomy): domain Eukaryota; kingdom Viridiplantae; phylum Streptophyta; class Magnoliopsida; order Brassicales; family Caricaceae; genus Carica; species Carica papaya. The sequence continues at coordinate 35,851,163 of NC_142311.1, forward strand.
TATTGAGGAAAATGTTCCAGCACCGTCGCCTCGATCTAACTGTACGGTAATAACCTTGTCTGTAGTCTTTTAGTGAACTTTTTAATGTTTTGAACCCTTCTGCTGTGATGATGAGTACGATTCTGTCGATTAAAACTTGCAGCTGAGCATTAATCCCACGAAAGAGACAGAACTGATTCTCTATGGTGGAGAATTTTACAATGGGCAGAAGGTTATACTTCAAGAACCTTTGAGAGTGTGATAGAGTTTTTTGAAATAAATTAAAGTTGTTTCTGCTTACTACTAAATGGTTACAGTTGTTTTACAATTGTTATGCAGACATTTGTGTATGGTGATCTCTACCGGTTTGATGTAGAGAAACAGGAATGGAAGTTGATTTCAAGCCCTAATAGTCCTCCTCCTCGCAGTGCTCATCAAGCAATTGCTTGGAAGAATTATCTCTATATTTTTGGTAGGTTAACAGAATTTGAAGCCTTTCACTTTCAGTTGATGAATTTACGTCAATAACAGCATTTCTTTGTCATTAGGTGGTGAATTTACATCTCCAAATCAAGAGAGGTTCCACCACTATAAGGTGAAGCTCGTCTACCTCTTAAAAAAACTGCAAATTTTATTTTGATATTTTCTAATATTTCTTTAACTTCTACGTTATAGGACTTTTGGATGTTGGACTTGAAAACAAATCAATGGGAGCAGCTAAATTTGAAAGGGTGTCCAAGTCCACGATCAGGTCATCGAATGGTAAGTGTAGGTTTCTTCAAACTATATTGACCATTGCTTCACTGTCAAGGACGCAAAGTATCGATAGTTTTGAGCAGTTTCAATATTATTTTCATTTGCCTTTTTTTCCCTGACAAACATATGGAACATATGGAAACATGAAACAGTATGGTTATAGATTGGGGTAGAAATATATCCTTGGGGGTTTCTCTTCATGCATTCTATTATGTGTTTTATGGACATCCAATGAGACTGTAGCTCGTAGTTGATGATAATGATTCTTTTGCATATGATGTGGCAAAGAAGGCACTTCAAACAACCAATTTTTTTTTTTGTTTTCTGAAGAAGTATTATCATGTAGAACCTTACAAGTATGCTCTACGCACCTCTCTCTTTGTCTACTTGCTGGTCCAACACATGTGTCCACAAGTGTGCATCTTATTTGCCAAGTAATCAAGCTTTAATGGTTTGTGAATTTTCACTGTTGATATGCTGCAGGTACTTTACAAGCACAAGATTATCGTTTTTGGTGGCTTCTATGACACTCTTAGAGAAGTAAGGTTGTGACAGGTCCTTGTCTGAAAAGATTGAAGGTTTTATTAATACTCATATAGAGTGGAGAGGTAGTCAAAATATTGAAATCAATCACTCTCTCTTTTTTCTTTTGTTTGGCCAACTTCCTCAGTGGTGAGTTTGAACTTGGGGCTTCTAGCCCTATTACCAGCGCCCATTAAGGCAAGCTAAAAAAATTTTCTTGATGCCGAGTTTATTTTTTTCTTTTTTATTGTTACTGTTTATTTCTTATTGTTCATTGGTTTTTATTTATGTAGAACTAATATATAGTCTTTATGCCATGGCGTGGATGCTAACCAAATATTAGGAGTTTGGGATATAGTTGAGTTTGAATGCATGTGACATTGTTATCAAGAACTTGAATGTTGAAAACCTTGACATGGGGTTGGCCTTCCAGCACTATTTTCTAGTTGTTGTCTGAAACAAAAGTCAGCAATATTGTCAATTTAGATATGACCAGTTTCACTTCCTCTTCCATGTTTATTCTTTTCCAATCTGAGAATGTAATGCTGTTCTGAAGTTTTACCAACAATATATCCTTGTTGGTGGGAATTTAAACCTAAAAGCATCATTCCCGTCCATTTGAGGTTTGACTGGAATTTGTTACTCTTATACAGGTATTATAATGATTTATATGTTTTTGACCTAGACCAAATGAAGGTGAACACTTAAGACTGATTATGTCATGCCAATTATTCAGTTTATATCTATTATTTGACTGAGATGGGTTGTTTCATTATAGTGGCAAGACATAAAGCCAAAGCTTGGTGCTATGTGGCCCAGTGCCCGGAGTGGTTTTCAGTTTTTTGTGCATCAAGATGAGGTGAGTGAGCAAAGGTGCAACTTATTGGGACTCCTAAGTATTTGAGTTCATTCTGTGTATATTTTGTTGACTCAGTTTATTGAAACAGTCAAGTTTTTTCATGAAGTGGTAGGACATCTTACGGATATAAGTACATTTGAATTAAAAGTATCTTGCAGACCAGTAGGAATCTACCATATTATATCCTCAACGAAAGATTAGTGTAGAAATTGATGAACACTTTGTTGTACATGTGAAATTTTGTTGTATTATGTACTTTGTTGGCGACCCTAGATTCACTGAGTGAAATTTGAATTCCACCACTGAAGATATTTTGGGTTTTGTTGCCTTTTTTAAGTAAAGAAGTTTGTCATCCATGTGAATCATGGTTTCTAATTCACTTCTCTAATTTGTTTGTCTCCTTTCATTTCTTGGGTGAATGTTAATTCCAGGTGGAGATATTAGAGTTCGGTAGAAACAAATGGACATAATACTGCTCTTTATCTTTTAGGTTGTTTGGAAAGAGAGAAGTAGGAGGGCTTTTGAGGGAGTTAAGGATGTTAATGGTCTTGATATTTTAAAGAATAGATGGTTTCAAACCCTTGTTTTTTTGTTACGGAGTCATTCTCTCATTTCTGCGGAAGATTTAGCGGAATTTGTTAATATGTTAATAGACTTGTAAATGTTGTAAATGGGCAGCACCTTCTTGGTGCCTATATTAATACAATTATCACACTTTATATTTCAAATTCTTTTTTTTGGGGGGTTTTTGCTGCTCTTATTCTTCAAAAAAAGTAACAGCTCAAAAAGGTGTTAGTTATAAAATTTCTTTTTAGATCTTAATTTTTATGAATTTTATAATGTACCACGTTTTGATGGTCCTTAACTGAACCTAGGGTAGGTTCAGTGTAGTTATTTATTTTATGCAATGCCTGTAACATTGCAGATATTTTTATATGGTGGATACTCCAAAGAAGCTTCTTCTGATAAGAACAGCTCTGAGAAAGGAATTGTTCATTCAGACATGTGGTCCCTTGATCCTAAAACTTGGGAATGGAGCAAGGTTGGTGTTTCCTGTTTGAATCAGACAGAATTTTTATCAGAAAGGAAAGCATGATTTGTCTTTTTCTCCCCAACTTTTTTTACTTCCCTGATTTACAGTATCTATTCTGTTGTGTCTTTGAAATATAATTTCCTGCATATGTTCAGATGGAACTTTACGTTTTTTGCTTATGGTGCATTGTATCAAATGGAACTTTGGTAAAAATGAAAATTTGATACTGGTCCGAGCACTGAAGAGTTCCAAAATGTTAATTGCACTTTATATATCCTTTTTATGATGCATAAATACATCTATCTTTCACATGGGAATAAACTTTCTTATGTTTGGATAAGTTGCTCATAAAATTCGGGGTGGGTTTGAGCTTGCTGCTTCCAAACTCAAGGTGAGTTGGGGTTCGCTCATATCTGCCTCAGACCCACCGCATTATCATTCCTACGGTTTCACTTTCTGAATTATACATGTGATGAACACCTAAATTATACTTTACATGGAGAATCTAAGGTGTGCTTGTGGCTGCATCATTCAATCTATTCTTAGTATATGGTACTAGGATTTAATGAAGTAGGTTCCTGAAGTAGAGTAGAATAATTATTGGAAAAAAACTTACTGCCTTGCCTTTTTATTAGCACATCTCATTTTTTATTACAATTGTTCATGCAACATAATTTTAAAAACAACCATATTGCTTTGCCTTTCATGGAAAAAAAACTCTTGTAAAATAGATTATCTAAGGTAACTCCTCAAAAACGTTATTATTTCATTCCAATAGGTAAAGAAAAATGGGATGCCTCCTGGGCCTCGTGCTGGTTTTTCCATGTGTGTTCATAAGAAACGAGCTTTGCTATTTGGAGGTGTTGTGGACATGGAAATGGAAGGTTCGTTTTCATCTTTTTGTCTATGCCATGAATGCTTTTGCTTGTGACTCTTGTTATGTAGAGCCTGTTTTACTTTTTTTAGTGAAAAATATGTATTATTAGATACAGGAGAAAGGGAAGAAATCTCGTCCATGTCTCATAATGCTCCTATCTAGTACTAGCCTTTTCCTTAGAGAAGAAATTGAATCTGAGTACAAGATAGAGGAGGAGAAGATATTAAAATGTGTAAGCTACGAATAGAAAAACTCTTAGTGCTATGTCAAACATGTCACATACAATGGCAAATTACAATTTCAACTTTTGTGGTATGGCCATTCTAATGTCAAACCATTTATTGTTTTATAACATTTCACAGGCTGGCTTGAGGTTTCTTCCTGAGTCATATTCATTAAACCTATTAATTACAAGGCTATCTACTTTATAAAAATTAAAGAATTTAGAACCTCAAGGTAGTAGAAAGCTTTGCCAAAAAGCAAAAAAAAAAAAGAAAGACGAAGCCACAATGTTTGGTTTTAAAAATGGGATGCTGCTAGGAGTGATACTGTAATTTACCCTAAATTGAAATGAAACATTAAAGAAAAAGGTAATGGTTTTATTGATAATAAAACTTTGGGAGAAACCTCAAGATACTGAAACTTTACCAGAAAACGTATGAGATTTCAGTTTGAAAAATGTTGAACCACAAGGAACGAGACTGTAAGTCGTTTACAATTTTAAGCTCCTTAGGAGCTAGAAAGTCTCTTTGTTCAGGAAAAAAAAATTAACTAAACACCTTCAATGGCTAAACAACTTGAAATTGTTTACCAATTACAAAATGCAACCATCACAGCAAATGGTGTCAATAACAAAGTGATCCTGGTCCATTCTTTATTGTAAATCATGCACATGGTACACTATTCATGGAGACCCGCTGAAGTGGAATACTGAAGGGTTGTCAACAGAAACAAGCTTTTGTCAAAACATTCAAGTGTTTTTAAATTGCTGAATTTTATTACCACCGTGTAAAATGTCATCTGAATTTTTCAACATCTATAGTATATTTTGAAATTTATTTTTGATTACTACCTCCAGTCTTTGGTGGATCTTTTGATGCCGAACTGTATTTATCATATCTTGTTCATAATTTTTGGTGTTATTTAAATGGATGACATATAGATTCAAAGTGAGCCAATAGAGACCCCCATAAAGGGGACTAACCACCCTGGCTAAACTCTTTTGGGGCGGTGTCATGTTTCAATTAGTGAAACTAACAACCATCAGAGTAATAGGTTCATTGTTTAAAAAATATATGAAAAAATGTTTGTTTATGCCAAGGAAGAGAATGAGAAGATTGGCATCATGTTGGAGAGAATGGATAAGCTGTACGGTTTTCTCCCTTCTATTTCTTTTCATGCCAATTTAATTGATGAAATACCTCTCTTGTGAGAGGTGGAAGCTTGCACCTAAGTTATTTAAACCATAATCTACCTGTGTGAATTCTGGTTCTCGCCATGAGAGCACTTATTTAGGCAGAGTAGCAATGTTATGAAGATGTTATGCAGAGGTATTCTTCAGTTGCAGGCAGTATAGTAGTGCGCTTTACTATTAACTGTTTATAAGCCTTCAAAACTCAGAGAGGTGAAATATGAATACTTTGGGTTAAGGTTTTGAATGAAAACTTTGATCTTTTAGTGGTGAAGGAAACATGTCAACTGGTGATTTTCTTATGAGAAACAGTTTCCCAGTTATCTGAAGGACGGTCTTTTCTTAGTCTAGCGTAGTTGAAATATGACAATTATTTCTTCCATGAAGTTAAGATATTTGAATTGATGGGTATCTTTGGTGCTTGCAATTTTATCTTCAGGTGATGTAATGATGAGCTTATTCTTGAATGAACTTTATGGCTTCCAATTAGACAATCATCGGTGGTAAGCCCTCCTGATTTTAGCATTCTGAATAGTTCAGATTATTTAATTTGTTTTCCTTGTGGGCATGTGATTATCTATGGCATCAATTTTGCAGTTTCTATGAGCTGTGAAGTAATAATTGTGGCGTTTTAGCATGCTGTAGCCTCATTAAATTTTACCCCCTCCTGTCCCAAATATTTCTTTCATGGGCTATTCTGCATATATTGATGTTACTCTGCTGCTATAGTTTGTGCCACTAAAAAACATCTGTTCTCTTTTTTGGAATAGGTATCCTATAGAGCTAAGAAAAGCGAAGTTGCCAAAAGATAAGGTACATGGTTATCTTAGCTTTTTTGTCTAATTGGAACTCAGTTGTTTTTTAAATTGTCTCTCTTATGTTCTTTTTGAAATGGTGTTTT